>NC_056731.1:881309427-881486927 GCF_019279795.1 Protopterus annectens
TCAGTCTTTCTCTATTCCGGGCTCCCTTCCCTGTTCAGGAGGGCCAGCATTAGAGGTGATGGAGAGAGCCCTGAGTGCTGCAGTCAAACAGTTAGCCTCTTCCACTTCTTCGTAAGTGTCCCTTTCCTCCTCATGCCCAGATGTTCAGCTTGCACTCTCCTGAGTCAGCGGGTGCCAAGCCTGTAGGAGTCAGAGGTAACAATTGTCTCCTGTTCTGATACCTACCAGATCACCCCACTAAGGAGGTCCCTAAGAAGAGAAAGTGTAAGAGGAAGTACTTGAATTCCCCAGAGTAATCAATCACTGAAGACATCGACTTTGATGAAGGGAAGGGATCCCCAAGGTCACAAACTGATGGTGTTTCCTTTGGAGATAACCTGGAATTATTGAAAAAAGGGGTGTCTTGAAGTCCCAAAATCCCTCTTCCAGGGAGTCAGTGTACCTGCAGGTCTTTGGCACTCGACCCTCTACCTCTTGGGTGACTCCATCCACTGGCAAGCTCATTCAGTTGATCTCTCAGTGGGTGTGAAAGGCCCCTGATACTATTGAACCTGTCCCCAGGAGACCTGGCAAAATTCTGTCTGCCTCTGAAGACAAACTGTTCTGGGCCAAAGGGTTAGCTGTTGATGCCATGGTCGTGGTGGCAGCTACAAAGAAGGAACTGGCCAAAGAGAGTTCCTTTATCATTCTACCCAACAGACAGTCTCAGGCGATGGATAGATTTGGGAAGTGAGTCTGTGCATCATCGACCTTTGCGTTTAGGTCCTTGAATCTCTTGACAAATTTTACCAGACTTAACAGAGGGATCTGGTCAAGGAGTTATCAGATAACCTTGCAGGAACCGTTTCTGAGGACGTCCAAGAAAAAGTGACTTCCCAGATAGCTTGGAGACTGTATCAAATTTGTCCAGGAGGCTCATTGCTTATGCAACTGAAGGAACCACCAGAGCAGCGGGTTCAGGCATTGCCATTAGGAAATTAGATGTTTTAAAGTTTTGTATTTTGGTGTTTTATAAGTATATTGCTATTATGTGATGTAATTTTTTTATTATTGTTAAAAAAGAAATTTACATGCTTCTTGCAACAGGAAATGTGTCCCAGTGCTATTGCTGTATAGATGATTCTTCTTTTTAATGTGAGTGATGAAGTGATCTGTTGTATCGTGAAAGTGCTTACCTCTTTTTTTTTTTTTTTTTTTTACTTTTAAGTTCAATAAATGTAATAACCTACAGCCTTCATGGCCTGGCACTTTGTTTATGTGGTTACCATTAGGAGACACACCTGGCTGCGCCTATGTGACTTTGCTGAGCCATTTAATTCTTTATTCATCAATGCACCGTTTGGCAGATCATCCCTGTTTGGCCCAAAACTTAGAGGAAACTTTATCCAGGTGTGAGAAAGATGGAAAGACCCTTTCTGCCGTGGGTATACATTTTTCCATTCCTCAATGACCATTCTGTAGAAGTCAGAGAAGCAGTGGGAAAATGTGGTTCAAGAAGTCCAAAGGGCCTTTTCAGGACACACATGGAGGGAGTTCCCCCCAGGGGCAGAGGGGAGAACTTTAATGGAAGATGCAACCCGTGCAGCAGAGGTGGCCCACAAAACCAGGGTTTCAGGGATTCTTTGACTGTTAAATTCTACCAGTGCTCCTGAAAGGATGTCTGATTGTCTTCTTCAGGAGCCAATTAAATCTAGAGGTCCCATCACCCTATGCCCATACAGCAACTTAAAGGGTGGATTTCTGGGGAACCTCTCTGTAAGCAAACAACAGATGTGGCAAATATTTGTCCCACTCCCTCTTAAACTGATCTGCAAATGCCCATAGCATGGATTTGATTGTAGAGTTTAACCTCTCACCAAGACCATTAGTCTGGAGATGGTAGGGGGTGGTCTTCATGTGCTTCACCCCACAGGACTTCCACAGACAAGCCAGCAGGTCTGACATGAAATTGGCACCTCTGTCAGTCAGTATTTCTTTTGGGAAATATACCATGCTGAAAATCTCTTAACAAAGCATTTGTGACCTTCTCTGCCTCAATGGAGGACAAAGCCGCTGCCTCAGGGTATCGTGTAGCATAATCCACTACCACTAGGATATACTTTTTCCCTGTGGAACTTGGGGTACTCAGACGACCCACAATATCCATAGCTACCCTCTGAAATGGCTCCTCAGTCACAGGCAAAGGCATCAAAGGAGCTCTCACCTTGTCTCCTGCCTTGCCTACATTTTGGCACTGCTCACAGGTCCTGCAGTACCTTGGTACATCTCTGGAAATTCCAGGCCAACACAAGTTCTGCATAATACACCTCTTTGTATGTTTTATTCCCATATGACCTGCAAAGGGAATATCATGGGCTATGGCTAGAAGTGCCAGATGGTAGGCTGTAGGCACTACCAACTGATGTACTCTCTCACCTTTTAGCCCTCCCTCAGGGGTCCACTCTCTGTATTGTAACCCTTTGTCCCAGTATACAGATTCCCCCTTTCCTTGAGAATCAGGTGCCTCCCTAGCTACCTACCTCAGGCCTTGCAATGTAGGGTCTGAGAGCTGAGCCTGTCTCAACTCTCTCCTTGTAACCCTTTCCAGCTCCTCTTCCACAGGAAGTCTGGCATCCTCTGACAGTGGTGCCTCACTGTCAGCCTGGGTACTACTACTCATCTCTACCTTTGCAGTCACTATGTCCAAGAGACCATCAGTACCCACAAGCAGCTGTGGCTCACCTTCAGGCTCACTGCTACAAAGTAGCTCCCTCCATGAAGTAACCACCTCAGCAGTCCTGGCTGCAAGTATGCAGTCCGTCTGGGTCTCCCCCAGGCAGCCAGACCCACATGCTTGTCTCCTAGCCTGATCATGTGTAACTGCATAAGCATATGGTACTGCCTCATCCAAATCCTTTCATCTCAGGACATCTGCAGGATGGTAGTTTAGTACCCCTGTTGTATCAAGACAACCTACTATTGGCATTTTCTCTTTCCCACTTACTGTCTCCCTCACCTTTGGTTTCCCACCTTGCCTCCGTGGACACCTGCATGCCACATGGCCCCACTGGTTGCAATCAAAACATTTAAACCTAGCTCCTGGGCATGTACCTGGACTAGTGGCTTCCCCTGTTACTGGCAGATTGTGTTGTGGCAGTCTGTGCTGCCCACCATGGGTTCCTTTAGACCCATGAGCAGTACTGGGGTCCCCTTCCTGTGCAGGGCTGCCCTGCTTGCCAGGTATAGGTCTCCCTTCTTCCACAACTCATCTGAAGTAGCACATTGTCTATCAGCTAACCAGATCCCCATGTCCTCAGGCAAAGTGCTAAGGGCTTGTTCCCTCACTAAAAGGTCTGCCAGCCCTTCAAAAGTGGTGACCTGACATCCACTCACCCACCTATGGAAATAAGTGCTCAATTCAGCAACATATTCACACACACTTTCATCTGCCTTGCGTCTATTCTCACAAAACTTTTTCCTATACGTTTCAGGTGTTAGCTTAAACAGTTCTAAAAGACATTTTTTTACAGCAGTATAATCAAAACATGCAACTTCAGACATTTTGGACAGAACAGTTACAGCTTTAACATAGAGTAAGGGGTTCAGGAACCGTACCCAGAGCCCTTGGTCAGCTTCATACTGTTTACATACCCTCTCAAACATATAAATGAAACTATCAAAATTATCCCTCTCTTTAAACTGCAGATGAAATTTACTGACCTTTTGTGCTTCTGGGGTCCAGTTACTCCCTTCCCCATTATCTCTATGACTCTGGTGAAAAGTCAGCATCTCCTTCCCATGCTGCCTCCGCCTCTCTTGATCCTCAGCTTGCAGACATAACAGTTTCTCATTCTCCTTAGCCCAGAAACATTGCATACTCTCATTTGCTTCTAATTCCACACTCCTGGCCTCCAACTCAAGTCTCTCTAGCTCCAGCTGGATTTTTAAATCCACTGCAGAAAGGTTGAGCTGTCCATTCTCTGAGGGAATTATATCTCCACTGCCAGTCTGATTGTCCTCCTGGTTGCTGTTTTCTGATGCAGCTGTAACCAAGGCTGCAGTCAGGTCTGCCTTAGTCGGGTTTCCATGCACCAGTCCCCTAGCCTGGCACATCTCCGTCAGCTGGCTCCTTGTCAGCTTTCCATACTCCTCTGCTGACATGCTGCCTGCTCACCCTGACTAACTAAGCTAACAAAATAAATAAAACAATTGTGATCTGAACTCTTTGGCTGTTTTAGAGTACAAAATACCTTCAAAGCTCACTGTACACAAGCTACAGGATTCACTCTACCCACACCACTACAAGCCAATTAGTATTTGCCCACTAATTAATATGTGATGTGGATATCCCATCTTTGTCACCAATTAATATGTGACACTCGTGCCCTGGCCCAGCAATCAAGGCGCCTCAGTCCTTACCACTAACACCAAAGAGGGCATCTCATACGAGAGGAAAGGATAACAAATCCACACAGTAAAGCGCAATTTCCCTTAAGAGCACACAGAGATCGCAATCAGTCCAGGGTTGGTCGCTCCCTTGCTCCCCAGGTCCCCAATAAGACTCCCCACTGGCACAACTATAGGGTCCAGATCTCAGCTTAGCTGGGCAAGCTAAAATCTCTAGCACCCTCTCTGTCCAACCAGTGCTTTGTGTCCCTGCCCATGTAGCTGACACACACACTTTGAGATACATTTGTACAACCACACAGACACTTCTGGGGAAGGCTGGCACAAGTTCTCCAGGTGTGTCCCATTTACCCAGACTATACGGTAGTACCACTTGCCACCACCCAGCTAATATTTATCAGCTACCCAAAGGCCCTTAAAGGGGTGTCCAATTACTGTGCAATATTATTATCCAATTGGTAGATGTGACTAAACAGTCAAAGCTTATTTGGAGTGGCCTGGAAAGTAAACTCTATAAATATGCAGTGTACTCTAGAGCTTAAACTATCTCTACATAAAACCAGCCACAGTTAAAAGGTTTTAAAATACTTAATAATAAGTAATTAAAACCACAAGACAATACTTTCTGCTACACAGTCACTGCTAGTCAAGAGTTCAGAGACCACACAGAAATACTTACTAATAATTCAGTAGTACAGTACTGACATAACAGAAAAAACACTTATTTTAAACATTCTAGTTCTAGCTATCTGTAAAAGAAAACACAAGTCTAAGATAACTTACATAAAGAGATCATAAGGCAGTGCTGAGTTGGATGTTCAAGACAAAAATGCTTAATAATCTCTGTTTCTCACTGTTTAAATTGAAACTGCAGTTCTGCTAAAACTTTACATCATTTTTTACACTTTCCTGCTGTTCCCAGGCTGACAGAAACTGCATTTGCATTATTTTACACTTAGAGCAATAAAGGACATTCCACATGTAAATTCTGGTAATTAACTTTAGCCTTAAAACAATAGGCTTTCATCTAGCCTGGCCTGAGCCGAATGGTAAACATCAAAGGCAGCCATGAAATAATTTTAATTTTAAAGGACCAACAAGAAATGCTTAACTTAGCTTTCTTTACCGCAGAGGGCAATGTTGCCACATTGTTTTAAGTTCAACATTTCACAACATATTCTTTCATTTAAGAAGCAAGCCTGCATTTCAACATTTCACAGTATTTACAAATGATAGAATTATCTGCACAATTCTATCTGGCTAGGCTGGCAGCCTTCACCCATCTCTACCAGTCTTCACACATACTAAGACTTTTAGTGGTTGGGATAACCTTAAAATGTTGCTACTGAAATATCAAGACTCATAATGTGTTAATTGTATAATTATAAAATGTGTTAATTGTATAAGATTACCTTGATGATTCAATGTATTCTTAACATTGTATAACAATATGTGATGCTGAATTTTTCCTTTCTTTGTATATGTTGCAAATATGTGGAATTAACAAAAAATGTTATGGTAAGGTTTACGCCAGTAAGGTTTGTTTTTGGTGTTAGATCTGGGCTTATTTCTGATAAGTACAGCAGCCTCAATTCAGCCATTTACATGTTTGTACAGGGTTTTTGTAAATAATTCTGCATAGGTAGCTAGCTGTGTTCTCAGGGTTTGGGGGAGCCGTGAATTTTGACAAACTGTTGCTTAATAGGATTCAGTTTGCATTAAAGTAGTTCCTAATTGTTATGGGCTTAGTTGAGTTTTCTGAGTTGATTTTTATTTTGAGTGAGACAGCTTTATGATCCCATGTTGGTGAGCACTAGGTCCAATATGTCTGATCCCCTGGTTGGAGTATGCACTATCTGGGCCAGGCAGTTTGTGTTGATAAAGTCCAGGAAATGCTATGATTGAGAGTTAGAGGCATTGTGTGTTTCCCATTGCATAGCGGGGTAGTTAAAGTCCCCAATGACTAGGTTATTTGGTTGGATGGTGAGTGCTTCTAGAAGGTCTCGTTAAGAGTTGTGAGCTTCTTGGGTCATAAAGGGCAACCTGTAGGTGGCCAGGACATGGTAAGGGACCTTATTTATGTAGACTTGAACATGGATGAACTGTTTAACCAACCAAGCTGTATTTGTTGCTAATATAGATCGAGATACCTCCTGCTTTAGCCCCAAGCTGGGCTGCTTTTAGTTTAAATGTGTATAAAGCACTGTAGCCTTCCACTGGCAGATTACTTTCTGCAGCTTTAAACCAAGTCTCTGTGAGCCAGAGATGTCTACATCTCCAGACTGACGAGAGCTTGTAGTGTGTGGAGTTTCTTAGACTCCAAGCATTGAGCAGAAACACATTAAGGTTGCTTAGATTTTTTCTTTTTTTTTTTGCGCCATGTTGGTAGTTTTGTTTTGCTGACATTGCCTAAAAAACGACTCTAAAGGGGTGGATAACGTTGTAGCCAAAATCTAAAAGCCAGGGGGTGGGGGGGGGTGGGGGCAGGTGCAAACCATAAGCAGCACGGTCTGTTAACCATGTCCTCCCATGCTGATAGATATTGGAGTCCCTGGGAGTGACACCAGAAACTAAGACAGTTATTAAAAATCAATTATTTTCTGTTCATACTGTGGCATCATCGTTGGTGAAGGTAGAATGCTGCTCATTGCAAGGCATGTATCTGTCTGCGACACATATTTAGAGAGATCCATAATGTCTCTTTTCAATTAGTCCAGTGAGGTAAATCTCAGGTCATTTACATCCACATGGACTACATTAGAATCATGTTGGTATCTGTGATGCAGTGACTTGAGTGATTTTGTTATATTCTGGATCCTTCCTTCTGATAGCCAAATAACCACTATCTTTTCCTTGTCCAGCCTGGTGAGAGGGGTGTCTCTGTGTTGTACAATAGAATCCCCTGTGACAAGAGCACTAGGTAAAGTATTTGCTTGCCTTACAGGCTCTGTTCTTCAGGGATCATTGAGTGTAGGCTTGTGTGTAGTGTTAGGTATTGCCTTTGGTGTCTGCTTTAATGTTTGCTGAGGATAGGTGTTGTTGTTTGACGAGGTTTCTTTTAAGTGTCTCAGCATAAGAAGATCTATGTGTGAAGTGAGTGGTATGTATGAAGGATGCAGTATGTGTGTGTTCTTGATAATCTTGTTTGTAAGTGAGATTTTTGCCTCCAAGAAAGTTATGTATGTACATCTCTTGCATACTGTGTTATTTTTTTTTTAATTAAAAAAGTTGTTTGAGTACATGAGACAATTGCTACCTCGTTTCAGGATACCCATATCTACCAAGCTGATCACAGAGACTTTAGGAAACTGCAGAAACATGTTGTCAGGGCCAGTATTGGGGTTGGGCTATTGTGGTTTAGACATTTGATTTTGCAGGGATCATCTGAGTGGTGCCCAGGGTTAAGGCTAGATTTTAGATAGTGCTATGATCTGATATTACTGCCCTTTGATGTGCTAACTAGCTGCCCTAAGCTTAGCTGCATGCAAAGCCTTTCTGAGTTACAGTTTGCAGTACCAAATTCTAGCTTTATAGGTTTGCTTGGTGCTGCTAACAGACAAAAAAAAACTAAAAACTAATTCCCTTGCCTGATGGCCAGTAAACAACTACACTTTGAGCTGCTTGGAATACTTCCCAACTCATAGAGATCAGGTAAACACCTGCCGCAAGATAGATTATCCTGGAACTTCTTAATGTAAAAGCACTGCAAAAGCAGCTCTAAAGTGCAAATTAACAGCAAACAATTAAGTCTGCAAAAAGCTCCTTGGCTGCTGAGACAGTCTCACTTTAAGCTTCCTTGTGTGATGTTCTTCATCTCACATTGATTATCATTCTTTGTGTATTCCTTGTTTGGGGCGAAGGTTGGATTGTGCTAGGCTGGTCTTTGGTCAGGAGGCAGGTCAGGCTGAAGGCTGTTTCCAAGCTCTCCAGAGGCAGGCCAGTTTCAGCTTCTGTTGGTGTCACTCCTAGTTCAGCAGGGTCTGTGCCACTGAAGACTTGCAGGAGTATTCTCCTTATTCTGATTCTGATGCAGATGATTCCCTTTTCAGAGACACTTCATTCTATGAGGGACCATTTTAGTGGGAAGGTCAGGACTTCTCTGATTCTAGGAAAAGGCTTAGGTTTTTTTTAGTCAGGGACCTAAAGGTGTCAAGGCCTCTGTTAGTTCTTCATACCTGGTAAAGTTAGGAAGGAATTTAACCCACCTGACCATGACAATTTTTTGGATGATGCTTTGCAGCAGTCTGTGTTGTTTGGTTCACCTGTGGAATCAGTCTTTTTCTTCAGTGGCAGTGTTAATCAAGAATGTATGGACACACTGCCAAGATTTGGACACTGTCATTCAAATAATACCCTTGCATTCAAAAGGAATTTTTGTGGTGGGCTCAGGAATGTCACCTAAAAGGGCAGGTTGTTGATTCAAACAGACAACACAACTGTCATGTGGTACATCAACAAGGCAGACAAGCAAATTTTTTTTGGGAGACTGCTCTCAGTTTACAGCTAAATCTTCAGGGGCAAGTTTTTCTGCAGGCACAGAACTCCTTAGCAGATGTGTTGAGCAGACAAATTATGGATCCCATCTCATGTATTCCAGTGGTTGTGGTTTGTTATGGGGAACTCAGAACTCATCTGTTCGCTTCTCCACTAAATTACCAGCTGCCAAGTTTTTTTGCACAAAACATCCTCAGCTTGGAAAGTGGATGATGCTCTCTCAATTCAATTGGAGCAATCTCATGTGTGTATGCCTTTCCTCTGCCTCCTCTCCCAAAGGTACTGCTGAAGGTCAGACAGAGGAAGCCACACATGATTTTAATAGCTCCAGATTCATGGCTTTTTGCCTTGATTCCTCACTTGCTGTCTCAGGAGAGCGGTCATTTACTCAATGTCAATTGGACAAAGTTTCCTCTTTCTCTCTAATAAGTTTATGCTGCAGCAATCTCTGCTCACTATGACTGTGACCGACCCCCGAGAGACTCCTACTCCCTCTTGGATCAATTTTTTGTGTTGGAGAACTCACTCTACAACCTTTTTGAGCCTGCAGCATCGGCAGAGTTGAAATATTATCTTGGAAGACTGCTTTTTTCCTTAGGATTTACAGGCCAGTTGAGTTGAGCCTTCTTTTTTTTCAAGGAGGACAGGGTGGGGGTGGCTGCTAACCCTTCTTTTATGCCTAAGTGGTTGTGTGTGTGTGTAAAAAAACAAACTTCATCATTTGCCTTTTTTTTTTGCCCCCCAAAAAAAGGGGAAAAGATTTTTTTTTTTGGATATTCACAGACACACACAGCGATTATTATTTGAGCAGAACTAAAGGGTTCAGGCAGTCTCAGCAGTTGTTTTGTTTCAAACCTGTTTCAAAACAAACTATTTCTAAGTGGATTGTTTTTATTGCTTTTTCTGTTATTCCGATCATGGTAAGGAGATTCTAGCTGGTTCAGTGCATACTTTCTCTAAGCATTACCACCTTCCACTCTTCTAGGGCTGGATTTGCATTTGCATGCAATTAGGCATGTTGGCAGCTCCAGCTCCTTTGTAGTTTTTTTTGCTCTCCTCCCCCTCCTTTTTGGGATTCTACCCATATGTAAGGGACTGCAGCAATGTGAGATGAGAGACATAGTACAGTTTTGTACCTACCATAAATGTCTGTTGTTGAAGGTGGTGGTGTGGTTTGTGTTGTACATATTGTAAATATGGTTAGTGCACAGGTGGTTGGTTGGGTTTTGCTGGTTTTTGGCTTTGGCCTGTCTTGTTAGGGCCTTCTGACATCTGGGGCAACTACCCATATGTAAGGACTGCAGCAATGTGGATCTTCGAACATCTACATTTATGGTAGGTACAAAACTGTACTTTTCCCAACTTAGACTGACCAGGCTACTTTACTACTGCCACTAAAATAGCATTCTGGGTTTTCGAAATGAAAACACACTTTGGTTAGCCAAAAGTTAAAAGTTGCCAACTAGCTACAACAGGTGTTTGTCCCTTTAAGCCCTCTTATTCATTTCCCAACTCAGATAGACCAGGCTACCTTTCCACTTCCACTAGAATTGCAGTCCCAGTCTTCTTAATGTAAAAACACACTTTAGTTAGCCAAAAGTGAAAGGTATCAGAAACAAATCAATCAAAATTAACTACAAGTAATTTTCACTTAAGCCTACCTGTGTGTATCCCAACTCAAACAGACCAGAATACCTTTTTTCTGCCACTAGAATTGCAGTCCCAGTCTTCTTAAAGTAAAACACATTTTAGTTAGCCACAAGTTAAAAGGTACTAGAAACAAGTCTAGAAACTAGCTACAAGTAATTACAAGATGATTCAGAGGTAAACAAACCAGCAATGAGGAACACTTGCACAAACTTTAAGGCAATTTCAAAGAGAAGATAAGACTGAGAGAAACTTCTAGAGACAAGTATAAAGAAGATGTGACTGGGGGGACCCGCCAAGGCCAGATAAACAGTATAGGTAGCAGCTCAAAAGCTTGCAGGTATAAAAGCACAACAGGAATATGGTGGGTGGGTAGGTTGGTGAACCAAACTCAGAGGAGAGCTAGTAAAAAATGAAGGAAATTGAGAGCCCAGTCAGAACAGCTAGGCCCAGCACAGAAACCAAAAAGCACTGCAAACTATAAAATGCCTTAAATTAATAGCTTTAATTTCAGATGAAGAGCAAACACAACACACAAAACTGATTTAAAAGGTAAGAGAAGTGCAACATTGTAAATTTAGTTTAAAAGCACTTCACTGAATGCAAAATGTAGCCCAAATGCTTTGTTTTGTAGCTTCCAGCAGTCTCACAAGCAAACGCACACAAACACACTCACACACAATCATATGCAGTGAGTGTTAAATGGTTGCATACATGCTGTTTTCGGTGTAAAATGCTGTTATTGTGAAAATGCTGTATTGCTGTGAAATTCTGTTTAATTTTAGCTGACATGTATGCACCATATATTACAGTAAAGCAAGGTGCAGAAAGCATGGTAATTTGCGACACCTGCAAAACTGAATTCTAAAAGGAAAGGCTTTAGCCCTGTGCAACAGAAACATTTGCATCTCAGTGAAGAGGGAGTATTTTTAACCAAGAACTGGGCCCGTTAGAAGTTGCCAGGTGGAGAGTATATTAGAAGCAATGATGGGAGAGCAAGAGGCTACTGAAGAATTTAAGTGAAGGATTATTTAGACTTTGCCTAAGACTGGAGTAGATGGATGAGAAACCAAGAGAATATGACTTTCTTGTTTGAACAATTTTTTCCTACTACAAAGTGAGGCGTTATTTTTATTTTATTTTTTTCCATTGCAAATAAAGTTCCTTTAGTTAAAGACTTCTGTCTCCAGTGTGTTATAGGATCACTTGCCACACTGGTGTTTTTTTTTTTTTTTTTTTTTTTCAGGAGGGTAGAATTTGGTTATTATAAAATCAACGTACTGTTTCCATTCCTGCTTCACACCCTGCAAGTGGCACCTGCATTTGGTACTAATTTCTCCACTCGAGGAAAAAGAGAGAGTGAGACCTGTCTTGTGTGTGAGTGAACTAGCTTCTGTTTGCCAAGTGGGGAAGTTTATGGAAGAATGACACAACCTTGATGCAGTCCATGACGAACTTTCTAGAGAAGAATTATACTTCCAGTAAACAGCTGGTTAGCTTCCGCATACAAATACATTTTGCTGCAACTGTGCTGGCCACACCAGGAACCACCCCACCACTAAAAAAAAAGAAAAAAAAAATCAAGCATGTTCATACTGTGGCATATCGTTTTACGTCTGAGAGGTGTATTACACAAGGTAAAGCTTACATGGACATGGAAAGAACATACTTTTTGGAATGTAATAAATTAAAAGAACTGCTTGCTAGGGCTGGTGTGTCACCTGAATCATAGGGTTTAGTTTCCCAGCTAGTCATTTAACAGCAATAAAATGTTAAGAGCCCAAATGTATGATATAAATTATGATTTAAATGTTGCCAGCTCTGTAGGGTAGAGCCATGATTATTGCATAGATGATCCTATATCAGTTAATGGCTCAGGTCCTTGTAGGAGCTGGCTGGGGTAAACAGCCACTTCAGGCTCATACATTTTTGGGGGTGGGTAGGAGGCTCTGGGTTGCCCTTTGTGTGCTACTAGGGAGGGAATAGCATTGCACCTCTGGAGGACTTCCAAAACAGCTGTGAACTGATTTTATTTTCTTCTGTTTACTGTTTATATACACTTTGGCCTAGTGGGACTAAGGAAATCAACAATGATCTGTTCAAGGGAGACCCACGGTGATATTCAGACAGAGTATGGGACATTTGGCCAGTGCACCGAGGAGCTTACTCTATTCTTTTTCAGTAAGTACTGTAGGATCTTTTACATCCACTTGAGCTAGCAAAAACTCAGACTGATTAAAGCTCTCCCACTGTGAAAACTGAGACCGTGAAAAAAAAGCCAGTAAAAACTATCAGTTTGGGTAAAATTAATTTACCGTCTAGTACTTAAATTGCCTGGATGCCAGCAAATAAGAAGTTTGGAGAAAGCTGATGAAATCAGCCAGAAAAGGAGAAGAAAAAAAAAAAAAAAACGGTCTGGGAAAAATCTTGCTCCCGTTCAGCAAAAAGCAGTTCAAGTTTCAGCTTTTGTAAAGGAGATGGCTTATGGTAATTTAGAGGGAAAAATAAAGCAAATGCACTCAGAGATGTTTAAAATAAGTGAAACACATATTCTGTTACTTCCCTACCTCATTTTTCCTGTAAGTAAGACGTCCCAAGCTTCAGTAATATGGTGATATAAGTAAATAGTATACAATGATACATTTCTCTCTTTTTTTTTTCAAAACACCTTTATTGAATTATGATTTGACATAGGCAAATTTACATTCACGTAAAAGTAATCACACTATAATTAACATAACAAACATTTTACTTCACATATATTCCTATATATCATATAATGTAATCAACATTACATAAACTATTCAATTCCTGCCTTTCTTAAATAAGAAGCATCTTTATTAAACCATCATTTACTACATAAGCAATCATACATTTATACAAATGAAAACAAACCACATTGACATAATCCAAGTTGCAAGCATTTTACATCACAAACCATACTGGCACTCTCAGTTGCAAACATTATACATCACTTATAATCTACCCAATCTTTTTCAGTCAAATATTACATAGCTCATTTAAGTCCTGCCACCTTTTAAACCTCATTCCTACTTTGTATATATTGTTCCCACAATTCCCATTTTTTCCTATTTGGTTTGCTCCAACCCTTTTCTAAAGATCTCAATTCCAGTTGTTTTATCTCAGTTACTAATTCACTATGTGTAGTATAGCTGGTTTAGATTTTGATTCCATTTTCTAGTAATTGCTTTTATGGCAACCACCATTGTTAGATACAGAAAGGCCTTACCATGCCTAGGCAAATCCGATTGTATATCATAGCTCAGAAAATTAATCTCCCTCATCAGACCAATCTGCCCATCCAACATCTCCAGCAGTGCGTCTTGCATAGAATCCTTAAAGTCTGCCAATTCACCGCACTCCCATTAAATATGTTCCCAATTACCTCTTTTCTTCCCTATCACACATTCAACATTTTCTGTCTGCCTGAGGAAAAATGCTCTGGAGTCTACTTGGGGTATAGAAATATGTATGCAAATATTTAGATTTTGTTGCATATTCGGGAGACGTATAATATATACATATATCTTCCCATTTTTCTTTGTGAATTGCTTAGCCAGTCTATCTTCCCAATCCTTTCTAACCTCTGATTGATTCTTATAGTCATGATGCAGTATTTTATATGCTGTACTAAGTATTTCTTTTTTTAATGGAAGCTTCTGTTTTATATTGCACTAAAAACTCTACCAGTGCTGTTCTTTCGTTTAGGACCCCCCCCCCCCCATTTCTTTCTTTTTGCCTATACTCTAATATCAATCCCTGACATGGAAGGCAATCTATAACCTGCAGTCCAAATAAATTCTTAGTGTCTTCTCTTTCTATCATCTTATTTATTTGCGCCCAATACCTTGGTTCCTTTGACAGTTTTCTCCAATAAATTCCAGCCCCCTCTTGCCTATTGTCTGTATCCCTAATTGCAGTCAACCCTATCGGCAGAATCTCATTTTTCCAGTCTCGTGTTGGCTTAGTTCTTAGAATAAATTCTGCTCCTTTATGGATATAATATTCTGTAAGATTATTATTATTCTCCTTAAAGGCCTGCATTCAAAATCCAAGTCTCTCCTTGTTTCTTGAGCCTCGCCCCCGTTTCATCATTATCCCTTTCCACTTTGAAATATAGTTTTATGTTTGTGCTATGTATAGGAGTCTAAACTGTGTAGCTCTGAAATACTTCTTCAGGGTGGATTGGGTTTACCCAGTTTGTTCTACTGGATGAATCAGCTTATCCCACTTGACTCTTGCTATATTCCCCTCCCAGATAAAGTCCTTCAGCTCTTTATTAATTGCTGTCCACAACTGTGTATAAGACTAAAGGGACTAAAAATATTTTAACTGCTTGTATCTTGGTATCCATATCCATATAACAAAGCTTCCATTTTCTTAGTTTTTGTATTATCTTTTGTTTAGTCTCTTCCCACATATCACTAGCTGCCACACTACAATCATCATTAATCCATTCTCCTAAATACTTCATTTTATCATGTCCCCATCAGTATTGGATATTCCTGAACCAATTCATGTGTGGGTACATAATTTACAGCTATTGCCTTTGTTTTAGCTTCATTAATTTTGTATCCCAAAAAAGATCTGAAACTGTCTCAAAATGTTCCACAACACTGTAATGTCTCTTTTTGGTTTTGTCAGGTATAAAATAATATTTGCAAAATAAAGCCAGCTTTTCTTGACTACCATTCCATACCAATTATATCCTTGGATTTCTGAGTCCCTTATTTTCTTTGCCAGTGGTTCTAAATATAACACAAATAATAAAGGGGAAAGAGGACACCCCCGCCTGGTTTCTCTGCTCAAGCAGAAATTATCAGAGAGACCCCCACCCATCATAATTTTCACTTTTCACATCTGACCCCTCATATGTCCTCTTAATTAACCTTGTTTTTTTTTCAGGAAATGCAAATGCTTCCATTGCCGTGTTCATAAAGTCCCAGCTTACTCTGTCAAATGTTTTCTCTGCATCAAGACGCACCAAAAACAATGGTGTTTTCTTACATTCTGCTTCCCTCTAGATCAACAGTGTTCTGTTAATGTTGTCAAATGTTTGCTTCCCCTCCACAAAACCACATTGATCCATATCTATCAATTTTGGTATTACTTTTGCCATTATTTAGCCATTATAGACATGAACACTTTATAATCATGGTTTAGTATTGAAATGGGCCTGTATGAAGCTGGGTCTGATGGATCTTTACCCTCTTTAGGTATTACAGCTACCACTGCTTTCTTCTAGGGCATTGGTACTTCTCCTCCTTTTAAAATACTGTTAAACAAAACCTTCCAGATCTTTATCAATTTTTTCCTTTTAGCTTCCAAACTTCCATAGGAATATCATCTATCCCTGAGGAATTTCCTGTAGATTGGGTTTCACATCACAATTTTATCTCATCTGCTCGTATCCTAACTGTTGGTAATTGAGCCTCATCCACCTTTAACCTTGGCATATTTAATTCTTCCACAAACATTTCCATTTGTATCTTTTCTTGAGTTTCATATTTCTCTGCTTTATAGAGACTTTCATAGAATTTCCAAAATTATTTCTAATACCTCTACACGATCTCGTTACCTTTCTTGTTTCAAGCTTCCTCGGTTTGGGGACAGCCCTTTGTACTTTTTGTTACCTGAGCCATTGTGCTAAACGTTTTTGTGCTCTAGAGTTATCATCAAAAACAGTCGCTTAATAGCAATCTTTCTAAACTTGTGCATATCATCAAGGTAATCCCTTATTTTCTGTCTAGCATTCTTGTTCTGTGAGATTTCTCCAATTCTGCATTACTTTAACATTTGTCAGTCCCTATAAATAGTTGCTGTTACTTCTTAACCATAGCTCCCTTTCTTTTACTTCCACCCTATTTTTAAACTCCACCTTAATTTTATCCCACTCCCTAACTATATTTTCAGAAGAAATTTCTATCTTCTCTAACAGCTCCTGAATAATCTCCACTATCCATTTCTTAAATTCCTCTCTTTTCAACAGATAGGTAGGAAAGCACCAAATGTCTCATTTTTATTTCATTACCCTGTGCTTTTATGCTCTGAATTAGTTATTGGGTGAGTATCAAGACCTTCAATTAAATACACATGTTCCTGTGAAATGTAAATTCTGTCTAGCCTAGCCCAATTTTTATATCTTGGGGGAATAAAATGTAAATTCACTTGAAACTCTGGTTACTGAATTCACATCTTTCAAGCCAAATATTTTCATAAATGTCTTCATAAATCTACTCTCCTTTGTTATATGCTCCTTTATGGGCCCCCCGACACGTCTTCACTGCTGCAAATCAAGTTCCAGTCCCCACCTATAATTAATATTCCTTGCTGAAAAGTGATTATTTCTCCCAGAATATTCTTAAGCTCCATTGTAGCAGTTTTAGGTGGAATGTAAATACATGCCATTGCAATCCTCCTCCCTTGCCAGTAGCCCCAGAGCACTACAAATCTGCCATTCTCTTTTTATTTCATTTTTATCACTACTGGAGCTCCTCTTGCAATTACTATAAGTACTCCTCTTTCCTTTGTCCCAGGTATTCTGCTGAATAACCATTCTGAAAACCTTTCTTTATCAAATTCACATGTTCCGTTCTTTCTAAGTGTGTCTCCTGTAGCATAGCTATTTGCACTGTACATTTTTAATATAGTTCACTACTCTTTCTTTTTTGTATTTATCTGTGAGACTATTTACATTTAGACATTGCAGAAATTATCATTTTATTAAAAAAGTTATTTCCCCCTTTTATGTATAACACATTTTTGTTAAATATCTAGCCTATGTCACATCTTATAAAACTTTTTGTTTTATTGAAAGCCCTCAAAAAACACCCCCAATGTTGAGTCTTGTTGAGTCTTTCGGCTTTTCCC
The DNA here is from genome assembly GCF_019279795.1 of Protopterus annectens. Taxonomy (NCBI): domain Eukaryota; kingdom Metazoa; phylum Chordata; order Ceratodontiformes; family Protopteridae; genus Protopterus; species Protopterus annectens. Next base: position 881,326,846 of record NC_056731.1, read on the forward strand.
GGTTAGGGGTCGCCACAACAGAACTCCGATCCGCTAATGATTGGTAGTTGATTTTTACGTGCCAAGTTACCAGCCCTGATGCACAAACTTCAATGAAGGTATGCCCATTCACGCATGTCTCCACGCAGAAGACACTCTAGCTGAGATTCAAACTGGACAGCGTCTTACTGTGAGACGACAACGCTACCGCAGCACCACCAAACACCCCCAATACCCCCCATAAAACCTATTTACTTAACACACAGAACTTATGTATACCTTCAAATACTGAAGTTTTACCCTCCTAATAGGAACAAAAGTCCCAAACTGACAACCACACTCACAGACTTGAGATATCTCAAAGAAAGGTTATCCATACTAAGATGCATGGTGCAACCTGTGTTTCTACCAAATGCTAATTGATTTTGTCTTCTCTTTATAGCTCTCCCAGCTGGGAAAACCCCTGAATGCCTTCAGAGAATGTTAACTACCTTGGGAAAGCCCCTGAATGGTTCAGAGAACATTATCTACCTTGGGAAAAAGCTTGAATGTTTTCAGAGAACATTTGGCTAGGAGAAAATTTCTCTTTTCTTTTCTATTTTTTCTCAGCCAGTCACACTCCACCAGACTATAGCCAGTTTCTTTTTATTAGATTGTCTCCATGGAGACATGAGAACTAGGCAACCAGTTTCTTTTTATCAGATTGTTTCCATGGAAATATGAAGACCAGCTGCAGGATTGTTACTGTAAGCATGTATGTGTTTCCTAGAAAAAAGCCTCATAATATTCAATGTTCTTTTTCATTTACTCTCTTAAAATGTATTACTAAATCAAAATGTATTACTAAATCAATCTACGGTCTTTAATCCAGTCATTCCCCCATGCAAGAATGAGAAAAAGCACATTCATTTTTCTTTAATAGTACTTTTTAACCAGACTTTTTTTTACATTGCAGTACCTACATTTCTTAAAACTGAACAAGAAGAAAGGGAGATGAAGGGAGAAAAAAGAAATAAAGAATAAAAAAACAGCAGCACACTTGTTTATAGTTCCCATTACACTTAAATAACTGAAAAACTTTATAGCATGCAAAGAAAACCAAATACCACAAAATTAGTACTATTTAAGAAAAAACATCTTTACTTAGTTAACTTTCTCCCTCCTCTTCCCTCTCCCTAAGCACTTTTCTGAACATTAATGACATAGGGCATATGCTTTAGAGTCCCCCCACAAATGCAACATATACTGAAAAAGTCTAATATTTCCAGATTTTCTTGTTCTGTCATATTTCACAAATAAAATTAGCGCATTGTAATCCCATATTAAGTAACTAGTTTTATTACTGTTCATCTCCGAAATCCTGTCACTGCTTCATTTCCAATGTACTCTTAATTCTTCTAGTCAACTCTTGTGCTCCCTTGCTTCTCTCCAACATTTTCTGTTGAAAATTTTGAAAATATTTCACAGGTATAGTCCCTCTATGGTCTTTATTACCAGAAAAACAAGAAACAGAATCTCCTTCTGTTTCGCAGCTTACTGTTTGTTGGACAACTTTTGTATTTCATCCTGAGCATTTACTTCATCAAAAAATCATTTTATCCCTTCAGGAAAAAATACCTTAAAGACAGCTGGGTACAGCAGTTTGAAACTCACATCTGCATCTCAACATTCCCTGAATAGTGGAATAAATGTGCTTCTCTTCTGTCTGGTGTTCAGTGAGTAATCATTCTCCACAAACACTCTGCTGTATCCCACTTTTAGTGCTTTGTCCTTTTGCCACAGTTTTGTCAGAATCAACTCATTTTGCTGTTAGGACTGCATCTTTACTATTAAAGGTCTGGGTTGCTTTCTTATAGCCAGGTTTGGAACATATGCACAATGTGCCCTTTCAACTAACAGCTTGTGCTGTGGAATACTAGTCCAGTTGCTTATTTATGCTTTCATAAAATTCATGCAGTTTGTTCCTTCCAGCTTCTCTGGTATAGCTGAAAATCTCAGGTTTTCCCTACATGCTCTATCATCTAATTGTATTATTTTTTTAAATCTCTCTTCCTGAGCAGTCTCATATTCAGCCTTTTCTTCATTTCAACCTCTGATTTTTGCAGTTCTATCCTCTCATCTGAATATGTTTAAAGCTTCTTCCATTTTTTTCCAGCCTTTTGTTGTTTGTGCTGATATACTCCATCAGTGTTTTGTTTATTTTAACCAGGTCTGTATGCAGTTGTCTTTTATATTCTTGTAGGTTACTGCATTGCATTGCTTTTTGCTGAGCAACTGCAGAACTTTCCCCAGTCACTGTTTCTTCCTCACTTTTTTGTAGCTGATTTTTCCCAGGTCTGATGTATATCTTTATTCCTGGCATCCAGGCAATAAACTTACTAACCAGTTATTGAAATTTACCCATAAATACAAGTCCACTGGCCTTCTCTGCTGAGTTTCTGTTTTCATACCGGGAAAGCTAGAAATAAGCTGTTACTCATTGTGCAGCCATCTTGGAAGTCTCCAACAATACATTTCTCTTAAGCAGCATGAGGCAGAGGTCAAACATCAGTGCAGTTGTATAAGTCCATCATGTAAGCTTCCATGCTTATCTCACAACAGTCCAGATTTTCACAGAATGTCCACATTTTTTACTCCTATCTTTGGTCTGATCTTCATAAAATTTGTGACTTTCTGTTAACTCACTGAGGACTGAAGTTGTTAAATAATGACATAAATCTGAGTTTCAGACTTCATATCCATGGGAAAAATGCATGCTAGCACAAATCCTGTTATTCTAGCAACTTTCTAGGTTTATAAGAGCAATATTTAAAATCTGTCCCTTTTGGCGGGCCTTTGTTTCCCTATTATTTCAGGCTTTGGCCAGATTTCTTGCATTAAGAGGTTGAGAGGTAGGCTTCCATGATTCTGGAATTATTAATGTAAATATGAACAGGCTATATTAGATGACTAGAGGCTTCAGAAGGATGTAACTACAGAAATACCTGGAAGTATCCTTAGGCTGTAATGAGTAGCATGTAGGAAGGGCAAAAGAGATGCAACAGAAGGTGAATAACAAGAATGCCAGACCCAGGTAGTTTAAAATGGGACCAAATGTCACTGTTATTCTTCTCTGCTAAGAATTAATTACTAGCAAGATGCCAAGGATCCCTTGAGGAGGTAGAGAAAATGAACAGAATGAGCTGCAAAGTAATGCATACTGGGAAAAAGAAGACCAGAGCAGATGTTATCATGTGTTAAAACATCGAGTGAAGCTGAAGCTTCTGTAATGAGCTTGGGAGATGAGATGGATACCAGAAATGTGGTACCAGGGAATTCTTCCCCTGTTGTTCAAATAGATGAAACGTTGAGGTCCAGAAACATGACCTGGAAGAATTTTTTTTCTGATAAATAAGGATTGTTTGAGATTTCTTATACAATAAATGTAGTTCAGCATTGTTTTGAAGCTGTGCCAGGAGAGAAAGTAGACCCAAAAGCATTTGGGTACCTGAGCCCCAGAGAAACCCCACAAGTGAAAAAGTGGGAAACGTGCTTAAAGTGGGAGTTATTGAGGAGTCCCACAGTGAGTGGAGCAGTCCATTTGTCTTTGCCCCTAAGCAGGATGGCTCCAGAAAATTTTGTAATGAATTCCTGAAACTGAATAAGATAGCCAATACCAAGAAACAATAAGCTTTCAGAGAGGCTAGGCAAACCGTTTATATTCATTTACTGCTTTTGTTACCACAATATTTGTACCGCCGTTTGAGTGTAACATCTGTTGTTTCCTTCTGTTATGTAGTCAATAAATTCTTATGTAATGCAAAGGAAGGATTGGGAGCCCCACGATTTTACCACAGGGTACTTACAGATATTGTCTTACTCCTGTAGCCAAAGAAAAGACATCATGCTTCATCCATGAAGGTCCTTTTCATTATACCATCATAACCTTTGGATTGTATGGAGTTCTTGTCACTTTTTAAAGGCTTGTGGATAAGTTCTGAAATCTCACAGCAGCTGTCAAAGTACAAGCTGTACTACACTCTTTAAGATAGGCAGGATTTATTATTAATGGTACTGGAAATAAACTTATTACAGAACACAGATATTTAGACTATATAATTAAAAGAGGGGTAATTAATCTCCAGTCAGGTGAAACTGAAACTGTTAAAAACTGACCAATACCCAACACCAAATGTGAAGTGAAGGCATTTATAGAGCTAGAAACAGTCTCCATGGTGTGTCCCTCGAAATCTCACAAACGCAGTATGTCAATATGCAGGGTCCAACAATAAATAATGAGGAAACTTGTCTTTGGAAGATCTAAGATTCCCTAGAGTTCCTTAGAGTTCAGACACTTAATAAAAACATACTGTGAATATCCCAACTAATAGCAGGTGGTAGAAATAAATTCTTTAAAAATTTTCCAAAGTATAAATCCACTAATGAAAGTAGGGAAGCACAAGCTAGTTCAAGTTGAATCTTCTTTATTAAAAGCACACAAACAAGTGATCCAAAGTGTAGTTGAAAAAAAAAAAAACAGAATAAAGTGTGGAATTCACCATTCCATTTATATGCCTGTTTTAAACCTAATAGGTATATAAATGTAATGGTGAATTCTACACTTTATTCTGTTTTTTCCAACTAGTATTTGGATCACTTGTTTGTGTGTTTTTAATAAAGAAGATTTGACTTGAACTAGCTTGTGCTCCCCTACTTTTATTAGTGATTTTATACTTGAGAAAGTTTTTAAAGAAAGTATTTCTACCACCTGTTGTTAGATGGGATATTCACAGTATGTTTTTTATTAGGTGTCGGAACTTTAAGGAACTCTAGGGAATCTTAGATCTTCCACACAGATATTTCCTCATTATTTGTTATTTATAGAACTAGCAGGCCACTATAGAAAGTTTACTCATGATTTGCTGTTTCATAACTGGCTAGTTGGGCTAGTACAAAGACCCTTTTTCAGCCATGACCTGTGTAAGTGAAAGGCAAAAGATAATGAAAACAGTTATAGTATGTAAAATTAACATTGAAGAAAACCACATACAAATTAATACATACAAATGTAAAACAGTGGTAAAAATCATTTGCTGTGCAGTTGACAGGTGGCTTCCCAGAGTTGTATGCATGCTATAACAGTTAAAAAGCTTTTACAAGTGTACAGTGGCATAATGTCGAGCATTAGCATAAGTATGAGAAGCTGGTGGTAAACATATAAGGCTTTAGGAGATGAAGCAATGCAAAACAGGGCAGTGGAGTCCATGACAAGAGAAAACTGTATACAAAAATAAAGTGATGCTGGGTAGAAGGGTAAAGTGAAACCTATATAAAAGTTGGTAAAATGAATATACAGTAATATACATTGTAAAACTATATATATATATAATAATATTGATTGATAAAGGGGAACGCCTATAGGTGGCAGCACTTTGAATAAAAGTTGACAATTACTAGTGGGAAGAGTATGTTATAACGAAAGGAATGTTGGTTACTTGGGGATTAAATGAATTAACCATTGTCTCTGTAGCAACTGCATTTGGTCTCATTGTGGAGATGCTCTGAAAATGCTTTGCTGTCAAACCTGTCGTCTTACTAACTTTATAAAAAGTAAGGACCCAATCTGGGTAAAGTGGATGGTAGCAGCAGGTAAGATTTTTAAACAGATGGAATTTTTTTGTGTTCAGAGCAAGTATTAGTTGCCCTTGATTTCAATACAGATGAATCTGAACTAGGGCTATGGCAGTACGTTCTGAAAAACATTCCCTTCTGCTATCACGGTAGAAAGTTAAAAAAGGCTGAGATAAGATACTCTGCCATTGAGTAAGTGTGTCTTGCCATTAAATGAGAACTTGCCTCATTATAAGAAGTACTACTTATTAGGTTGTAGTTTCACATTAGTTACTGATTAACAACAAACTAGGCTGGTGAGTTTTCCCTCCAAAACACTTTCAGCAAAGACCAGGTTATAAAAATGTCAATGCAAATTAATTATCCAGGTATTTTACCAATCATAAGCAGTATATAACTGGCAGATTTATACTGGTCTTATCCAGACACTGTAAATTAGTGGACTGGTCAACCTTGGGTCCCTTTTTTGGCAACAAGACTCCTGCAGGTTTTTCCCTGTCCCATAATTCTCTGCTCTTCTGAGAGGTACTCCAGATCTCAGTTGCTGTTACAATGTCGCCAAGCTTACTCTAGCTTTCTGAGGGTGATATTTAGTCCTTTTGGATACAGATAACTGCTTAAAAATTACAAAACTTGACTTTCTAGAATAAACTTTCTTCTTGGTCCCTTCTCTGCCTAGGGTGGCTCGAGAAGATGCTCTCTCCTCCTTTACTTCTGTGCCTCTTCCAGGCCCTGTTTAAGCACTGCCAACATTTGAACCAGTATTACAGCCTGTCCTGGTACCACTGATGATGAAAGACTGCATTTCTTTGACACTGATGCCCTCAGAGCCTGTGGATTCCTTTGCCCCAGTCTCATTGGTGCTGGCGTGTACTAGAGCCAAAAGGATTAGTACAGATGTTGTCTCTGGTTCTGACATTGCTGGGATCATTGTTGATGTTGATGTCCTTAGTATTTGGCTCTTTGGTACTGAAATACTGCATGGCAACTATGGTTCTGGAGTCTTCGGTGCCAATGGTTACCATTGGTGTCTTCACAGTCTCAGGCAAAAGGCAAATATAGGACTTTTCTATGCAGAGGAGACCTGAGGTAGGTACCATGCAGGAGCGGGTATGGATTCCATTGGTTCTTCCTCCCTAAGTACCACTGAAACAGAAGTTTTCAGCCACATGTCATCAGTGTTCCTTGAGAGAAAGGGATCTCTTAGGCACAGAATGCAGAGTTCTGGGGTGCCTTTTTCCTAGGAGAGTTCAGACAGCTCTCCTCCCAGCCCTCCAAGGAGGAAGTGGTGTAAGAGGAAGCACCTTGGAGTCCCCCTTCCAAAACACAGACCCCCCCCCAAATCTCCTCCCAAATACACCTCCTTTAATGACATCCTAGGGATTCTGGGAAATTGACCTAATTTCCCTGGCAGTAGAGATTTTGCTGAAGGCCTATAAGCTATGTAACCCAGCAGCCAAGTTGATAAGCTGATTATATATAGTGTACTCCTAAGTTTCTAAAGAGACTGAACTGATTCCATGCAAATCAGAAAGAGTGCTGTGGACCCCAGTAGAGAGACAACATTGGAGTAAGTGACTGTTTGTGGATTCCACAGTGGTGTCTGCTGCCACCAAACATGAGGTTCTAGAGGACAATCAAGCTGTCCATCCTGCAGCATAGAATTGCAAATGATAGATAAACTCATCTTTGCATCCAGAACCTTTTCATTCAGGTCATTGAATTGTGTGGTGCTTCTAGTTAGATTTCAGAAGGATTTGGCAGAATTAAAAAAACATCAGATATTTTGAAAACAGTTGCCTGTCAATGATATGAGGTCACATTTGGGGGCCTAGGTAGTAACTTTTATATCTATTTTTTCATTGGCCTCACGTTTGATTCACCACATAGTGGATGGAGCAGTTAAGGTGATGGCCTGAAGCATTGTAAGGAGCAGGCAAGCTTGGCTATGTTTCACAAATTTTGCTGGCCCTTTCATGGCATGAATCCTCCTTATTATGGCAGAAGGTATAAGAGAAGCTGTTGCGATGTGAGCAAGAAGGCAGTATGCTCAAAGCTATTAGGGTCAATTGTTTGGCTTCCCCAGTGAACCAAAAAGAGTCCACATCTCCCTATGTGACACCTGATTTTTTTCATACAAAAGGGTTCTCATAATCATTTAACAGGGGTACACTTGGCAGTGGGTGTCCCTCCCTCTCTCCCTTCTCTTTGCCCAGTAAACCAATATCCCTGTTCCTTCTAGTTCTGGACTATATGTTATCTGAGAGAGTCATAGAAAGAAGGCATTTGGAGACCTGTGCTGGACCTCTCCTTTGTTAGTGTTTTTGTCAAGATTCCCAAATTCAAAATGTTATCACTTGAGACTGTTACGTTTTGTCCCCTTATTAGCTTTTATTGTAAATCTAGGCTTAATATATGCCTTCCATCACATTCCTACTGGCAAGCATTTCAGATGCTTCTTAGGATTTTCAGTATCTGGCTTATATTATCAATTTTCTGTCTTCCCATCTGGACTCTCTAGTGCTTCAATGTTATTAACAAAGTGTCAGGCTCCAACAGTTGCTTATTGCAGAGATCAAGGCATTCACATTATTCATACCTCTCAACCGTACTGAATCTCTCGGTTTTTACCAGTTTTGAGGTCCAAATAATGGGGTGCCATGATTCCCGAGTGGCACCCCTTATTCCGAATTTTGCAGCGTTTTTTTTTTTTTTTTTTTTTTTTTAATTTTTTTCTTTTTTTAGACTGATGTCATCGCGTGGACTTGTGTGCAGTGATGTCAGCTTTGTGAGCAGCCTGCCAGCCTGTCAGTATTCAGCTGAGGGCTGCAGGTTGCTCTGGGCGTACAATGAGAGAGAGAGAGAGAGAGAGAGAGAGAGAGAGAGAGACTTTTGTTGATATTTATTTAGAATGTGCTGGACGTTACTCACACGTCTCACACACTGCAAGCCTGCTGCAACTGTTAGGATAGGGAAGGGATTAGGGAATAGAGAGAGAGGGGCGGAGCATGGGGACAGTTAGAAATTTGAATCATGCTGACTGGTGAGCACAACCTTCAACAGCAGCTGATATGATGGCACAACCAAGGAGGGCAGACAGAGAGAGTTTTTTTTTTTTTAATTTAAAATAAGTGCTGTTGTTGGCAACCCTGTCCCCCGGCAGCAGGGCAGCTGCTGCAGTCTGCAGAACAAGGCAACAAGTCTACTTAATGGACTTGGAGCTGTGTGGTGGTGAATTGATGGTGAATCCTGGTCCAATCATATTCATCATGAAAAAAATTATTTCTTCTGGGTCTTTTTCTTCTTTCTCCCTCAACTCCTCCCGCACCTCTATGTCCAGCAGCAGGTAAAATAATAATAAGTTGTAAAGCTAAGTGACTGACTGAGTGAAAGATAAGAAATGAAATTATTATTTTGATGCGAGTCACAATAAACTCGTACTAGTCATATATGATGAAATGATATTTTTTTTCATTCTCGTTCTTTGCAAGACAGTCTTGCAAAAAATGGGAATGAAAAATTATCATTTCCTCATATATAACATATTCGATCACCCAAAATGGGTGCACAGTGTACACCAAATGAAAGTACCAGTGGTGGTATGTGATAAATAGACAGTATGAAAGATCCCATCATTTTTGATAAATGGTGAGTCTACTAACAAAGCTTAATAACAGACTTCCTTTATTTTATGCTCTGCCCAAAATATACCAAAATATGTATTTTCCTCCTGGAAGACCTGTAGATGTTCATCGTGTTTTACTGTTGCAGTCATTACACTTGGGTTATCCTGCTGGCAGGCTACCAGCAGTCGGCCTGAATTCCAAAGTCTTGGTCCGGCGTCAGTTGCTGTCGCCTCTTCCCTGACGTCAGAGTGCCAGGGGTATAAAAGATGCAGACGACGCCATTTTCTTCAGTCTTTCTTGCCGCGCGGTGCCCAAAGCAGAAGCAGTTCGCAAGTGCCGGTCTGCCAACTCCTGAGATTTTCGTGTTCGAATTTCAGATCCGAAGTCTTCATTTAAAGCTAATTACCTCGTTGGGGAAACTTTTTTCTTGCTCCAGACCGATGTCAGAACAAGTTAATAATTGTATTTCTTGTGGGAAGCAAATACCTCATAGAGACTTCCATTCTTATTGTATTCCTTGCCTAGGCCCTGATCACGATGTAGCTAATTGCAGATTTTGTGCTAGATTTAACCAACGCACTATTAAGCGTTGGTACGATTTTGCATTTCATTACTTTGGCCGAAGATTTAATTACAAGATGTCGTCGGATAGCCATCTGACTACCGCAATTCGCAAGAAACGCAAGGAAAAGGACAGGCATCCGAGGTCCAAAACTGACGACGAGGCTTCTTCTAAGCCAGTCGCTGGTTCTCAGTGAGGTGCTTCCGCAGCCCCTGGCACCCGCTACCTCAGAGCCGCAGGCCGCCTCAGACTCCCACGTTGAGCAGACTAGGCCTCTGGAAACTCAAGGTATTGGAAATTTGGAAAATATTCCCTCAGATGGGTCCGGAGCAGGCATCGGCTTCTGAGGGTGTTTTCAGGCCTTCACAGTTATATATAAAACCGACTACAGCTCCAAAGGAAAAGACTAAAGCACCACTAAAGACAAAGAAACAAGTGCAGCAAGCCCATGGACAGGCCTCCATGCATAAAAAACAGATGCTCAAAATGGCCGAAGACCTAATTACTTTGATCAGGGGTTCCCATCCCCCTCCTGAGAAGAGGCCTAGGCAAGAGACAGGATATGAATCTTCAGATCAGGTTTCCATTTCCTCTGGCTCCTCTTGTGATCATGAATACTCTCTCCCTCCCTATGAGGATTCTGATGCTGAAGAATCTATCCATTCAGCCTCCCCTCCTGAGGATTTTTCTTTTAGGGAAACCCTGCATGAGGGAGCACTTCCACTGGATGGCCAAGACTACTCAGAATCTAAGATAAGGCTTAGAGATTTTCTTTTACTACCTCAGCACAGGCCTCTTGCTATCCCTCCTGTTTTAGACATTGTAGATGATGTATTTTCAGAGTCCTGCCTGTCTCCTGACTCTTTACCCCCTGCACCTGTTAAGCCAAACAGATACTACAGGGTTCCAGGCTCACATACATTTCTTTATAAAAACCCTGCTGCTGACCCAGAAACTATTTCTCAGGGTCCCAAAGGGGTCAAGGCTTCCACTGCAAAAAACCCTATCCCCTCTGATAGGGATTCTAGGGCTCTGGACAGATGGGGGAAAAAGGTTTACGCTTCTGCTACTTTGGCTGTGAGAGCTTTAAATTGTCAATTTCATATGCTTAAATATCAGCAATACTTATTGTCACTGCTTAAACAGAAAATGTTAAATTCTGAATGTGCAGAAAACAAAGAAATGCAGGATTTATTGCATGCAATTGAACAAGTGGGAAAGCATACTTTGCAACGTGGTTTTGATTCTCTGGAGGCCTCTTGCAGGCCGCCGTTATGGGTTCTGTCATTAGGTGACATGCTTGGTTAAAGGAACAGAATCTGCCTGATCATGTTAAAGCAAAATTATTAGATGCTCCATTACAGCATGATACTTTGTGAAAATAGAGGATAAAGCGAAATCTATGCAGACAGTTAAAGATTTCTTACAGGTGCTGCCACCCAGATTTAGCAGGAACTGGCCTACAAAGAATTGGTTCTTTCCAGTGTCAGACAGGCCACAAAGAGGCAGATACAGACACCCCAGAGGCAGATCCCAGCCCCAAGGCTCAAACAGGTCTAAACAATGGGGTGCTTCTACCTCCAAAAGTGGAGAAGACAAATCAGAGCCTTACAGGAAACAGTCCCAGTTACTTTCCTCTGCCAGAACCAAGCACTTATCTTTTGGCAGCCCCCTTGGGGGGAAAACTAGCACTTTTTCAACAAAATTGGCACATGATCACCCAGGACAAATGGGCCTTGAACATAGTATCTCAGGGCTACAGGTTCCACTTTCACACCCTGCCAAAGGCAAAAGGTATGCCAGACCTGCCACACAATCAATGGGCAGAGACACAAAAGCAAATTTTATCCCTCATGGACATGGGGGGCATTCAGCGAGTACCACAACAAGAGCAGGGACAAAGTTTTTACTCAAGACTATTTCTGGTGCCCATAAGGACAAAGCCTGGAGTCCAGTACTGGACCTGTCTATTCTAAACACATTTCTGGAGGTTCCAAAATTCAAAATGTTGACTCTGCATCAGCTACTGCCCATGCTGGCCAAGAAGGCTTGGCTCGTAACTTTGGACCTAAAAGAGGCATACCTGCATGTCCCAAACAGACAATCTTGCAGAAGATACCTCAGATTCATAGCTGGCTCAATGCACTACCAGTTCTCTGCACTACCCTTTGGCTTATCTACTGCGCCCAGGGTCTTCACAAAATGTCTGGCACCAGTAATTGCATTTTGCAGACAAAGAGAAATTCAAATATATCCTTACTTGGACGACTGCCTTATTCAAGCGGAGAACAAGGACATTCTACTAAAGCATCTGGCCTTTGTAAAAAGATTACTAATTTGTCTAGGGTACACAGTAAACGAAAAGAAATCAAAACTAGTGCCCTCTCAAGAGATAATTTTCCTGGGTGCAAGCTTAAATACAACTGCCCAGATGGCTTATCTCACGCCAGACAAACAAAGGCAACTTACTTCAAAGTGTTGGCCACAAAGACCCAGTTATCTGCAAGAAAAATTCTTCAGGCTTTGGGCTTCATGGCATCCTGCATTCTACTAATTCCATATGCCAGACTGCATATGGGGAGACTACAATGGTATCTAAAAAGTGTTTGGACTCAACATTGCCACAGCCTGGAAACATTAATTACCCTCATTCCCTGCCTGCAACAGGAGTTTCGATGGTGGGCACAGGCCTGTCACCACAACAAGGGACAGCCATTCACTTTGCCCACAGCCAGGCAGACACTAACAACGGATCCATCAGATTATGCCTGGGGGGGCACACATGGCAGGAAAATGTATTTAGGGCACATGGCCCGCAAGCCAGATGCATCTTCATATCAGTCAAAAAGAGATGCTAGCTGTTCAAAATTCCCTGACAGCTTTCAAGTATCTACTTCATCCAGGACAACTACTGATAAAGACGGACAACACTACAGTCATGTGGTACATAAACAAGTAGGGAGGCACACATTTCTACCCCCTCTGCAGTCAAGTCATGACTTTGTGGGACACAGCATTGACTTATCAAGTTCACCTGCAAGCACAATTCCTGCCAGGAAAAATAAATATTCTGGCAGATGATCTAAGCAGAAACCTCATGGATCCACAAGTCTTCAGCATGATAACAAGGAAATGGGGATGCCCAGACATAGATCTAGTTGCCTCCCCTCACAACTGCCAACTACAGACATTCTGCACAAGGAGTTATCACAAGCAAGCATGGAAAGCGGATGCCTTATCCTTCAACTGGAAAGCCCTAACAGTATATGCCTTTCCTCCACTGCCTCTCCTCCCCAAGGTACTCCTAAAGGTCAGACAAGAGAAGCCAAAAATGATACTGATTGCTCCAGACTGGCCCCGCCAGCACTGGTACCCAATCCTAAAGAGCTTGTCTCAAGGCCCAGCCTGGACATTACCTCTAATTCCTCATTTACTTACCCAATGAAACAATCAGATCCTGCACAGCTAACTCAGGACCCTAAATCTGGCAGCATGGTGGATAATGTAGCCATTCAGAACACACCTCTCTCTAAAGCAGTGATGAATGTTATTTTGGAGGCCAGAAGGCCCAGTACCAGAAAATCTTATGCAGAAAAATGGAAGAGATTCTGTGCTTGGAACCAGGCACAAGGAATTGACACGTTTGTACCAATTATTCCTCAGATTTTACAATACCTAACCGAGATGCTGGACAAAGGCCTATCCTTTTCATCAATTAAAATCCATGCCTCTGCCATTTCAGCTCATTACAATACGGACCCACCTATTTTTTCTCATCCATTGCTAAAGCAATACCTCAGAGGGGCCAAAAACATAAGACCTCCAAGGAGAGCACCAGTACCAGCATAGGACCTCAATTATGTCTTGGAAAAACTCACACTGCCTCCTTTTGAGCCAGCCAATACAGCTGAGATAAAGTTCTTATCATGGAAAACAGCTCTGCTCCTAGCAATAACCTTTGCAAGATGAGTTTCAGAGTTACAGGCACTCATGGCTGTGGAACCTTTTATCATTTTCCATCCAGACAGGGTTTCTCTGATGGACAAAACCAACATTTTTGCCTAAGGTAGTGTCCAGCGTGGCCCTTAACCAAACCATTCATTTGCCTACTTTTTATCCAAACCCACAGAATAAGGGTGGGAGACACCTGCATTCTTTGGACATACACACACAGCTACACTTCTACTTAGACAGAACTAAAGCTTTCAGAAAGACTGAACAACTCTTAGTGGCATGTGCTGCAGGATCACAAGGAAAGGCCATCTCAAAGCAGACTGTTTCAAAATGGATAGGCCACTGCATTCGTTTCTGCTATTCACAACATGGCAAATCAGTGCCTAAGGTCATTAGGCCACATTCAACCAGAGTAGCAGCCACGTCAGCAGCCTTCCTCAGAGGAGTACCAACCAAAGACATTTTAGAGGCTGCAACTTGGAGTTCAGTGCACACTTTTAGAAGGCACTACCACTTACCTCTCTACTCTAAATCCAGAGCAGGCTTTGCCACTGCAGTTCTGCAGGGCCTTATAGCCTCTCCTAATCCTATTTAGACCCAGCCACCCAACCTCAGCTTTGGGATTCAACCCAAGTGTAATGACTGCAACAGTGAAACACGATGAACATAGTACAGTTGTGTACCTACCATAAATGTAGATGTTCGAGTGTATTCACTGTTGCAGTCCAGGTTACCCACCCACCATCCCCCTTTTCTTTGCTGGGACTTATCTGTACTTCTCTATTCTATACAACCTATGTGGTGTATTTCCTTGTAGATGAAAGAAATGTTTACTTTAGTGCATGCATTCTTATTGGCATTATTTTAGCCTTCCCTTTTGGGGGCACCTGACATCTGGGGCAAGAAAAACTGAAGAAAATGGTGTCAGCTGCATCTTTTATACCCCTGGCGCACTGACGTCAGGGAAGGGGTGACAGCAACCAACGCCGGACCAAGACTTTGGAATTCAGGCCGACTGCGGGTAGCCTGCCAGCAGGATAACCCAAGTGTAATGACTGCAACAGTGAACACATTTGAACATCTACATTTATGGTAGGTACACAGCTGTACTTTTTTCAGCTTGGGGGTCCAACAGAATGAGTTGGAGTAGTGTCTGATATTTTGTTACAGCCTTATGTTTTGCTTTGAAATCATATGTTAGTAGTGACACTTTTCATTTTTTGTAGATATTGAAAGAAGTGCAATGGCAACAGAACTGTTGGTTTGTTACAGTGGATGTTTGTAGTCTGTATTCTTTGATACACCATGATTTGGATTTAGCAAGCATAAGTTATTTGGAAGAAACACCTGTGGAAGAAATTGCTCTACAATTGATAGAATATTTGAGAAGCAACTGTTTTTATTTCCATGGTGAATACTTTAAACAGATTTGTAAGACAGCTATGGGTGTGCATTTCGAACCAACATATGCCAGTCTGTTTACTGGTAGGTTTGAGGAGGAAGTGATATATGAGGACATTTTTTCTGTGAGAGGGTGGTGTTTTATAAAAAATGTTGATGATTTATTTTTAGTGTTTAGGGGAGAATGAAGCATTCATAGCTTTTTCAAACAAATGCAAATAAATAAATTTAGTTTCTCCTTTACTTCTAATATACAGAAAAGGGCTATAAAATATTTAGATATTGAGGTTTTTATAATGGATAATAAAATATGTACAACTTTGTATAGAAAGCCAACAGAAATGTGTTAATTTCTTTATGGTACAAGTACATATCCAACACATTTGATCAAGTCAATTACATATGGAGAATTTTCGTAGAGTTAATTCTTCATTTTATAAAGATGGGAATTTTCAAGAAGTAGCTGTGAGTACATCATTTGAAAAGGATTATTCAGAGAGTATTTTATGTCAAGCTTTGAAGAATGTACAGAATAACAAAAATCAAGTGATAAAAGTGGTAAAAAAGGGAATAAAAATGATAGTAATGAAAATAATAGCAATGTATATTTCGTCACACATTATACACCTTTTCTAAACAGGTAACGGATTTAAAAAATACATTAGCAGGTGATATTTTGAGTGGTAAATTGTGTAGTAGTTATTAAAATTTGTTTGATTGTTTTTTATGTGTGTAGTAGTAAGTAGACTAGTACAAGACAGTAAATTTGATATTTATATAAGAGAATTTTATTTTAGTTGTACACAAATTCAAAGTTTTGTGTTAATAATATAAATAATTTGTTGTTCTGGCTTATATTTTATGTTATTTAATGAAGAAGGCTGAAGTGCAGCCACACGGTGCACCCACCCAGTGTTCTTTTTATGAAATAATATTGTATTTTAGTTTGGAACAAGATGAAATATTAATATAAATAAAAACATTGTTATTTTTCTTATTTTGTATTTCATGATCATATTTTGTTTGTCTGTTCTTCAGTTTGCATTTAAAAGTTGGCATCCCACAATTCCACGGGAGTGGGTGTGGCTACATAATTATGTATGCAAATTTTATGTTATCGGCGTACGGATTTGTACCTATTTTCATGGGCCTTTGTTGAGATTTTTGATGTTTCCAGTTTGAGAGGTATGACATTATTCAATATTTGGATGATCGTCCTATATTTGCTGACTATTTCTGGGTTTTCAGGTGAATTTACAGAAACCTTCTGTCATCCATTCTCACAGAATTGTTCTAGTGAGATGTCTGTTAGATTATGCCCTTGGAAGAGCTTTTCTTCCTCCAGACAAAATAGAGATGTTATAAAGGTTCTTTCAATGTTTTTCAGTCAAAACCAGGTATCTGCCAGGGAATTTCTCAGGATTCTGGAGTACATGGCTTCTGTGATTCTTATGATTTCCCGGGCCAGATTTCACGAGAAAAATCCAGTGGTACCTCAGGTCAGTCTGGACTCAGTATCTACACTCTTAATCTTTTTAGATCCCAGTATTAGGGTTTGTTATCAGGGAGTGTCTATGATGGGTAGAACAGATCTCTATCAGTTTGTCTCCTTTTCTTCCTTCTGTCTCTTCTGCAAACTGTCACAACAAATGCTTCTGATGTGGCATGGGGAGCAGTTTCCAAAGGTCTGAAAGTGCAGGTTTTGTGGAACAAACTCAACAGACAAAAATCACGTAAATGTCAGAGATGAGATGGTAGTGAGAAATGCTGTGAAAGCCCCCTGATCATCTTTGGTCTACAGGACTGTTACAGGTTTTCACAAATAACAATGCAGTAATGTCGTACATAAGTAAACAGGAGGTGTCAAGATCTTGCCATCTTTGCAGACTTGCAGTGGTAGTCTGGGAGGTAACAACTCATCTAATTTTCACTCCTCAATCTTCATACATTTCATCAAAATAAAACTTTGTATCAGACAAGCTAAACAGGACAAGGACATTCCCTCATGAATGGAGATTTCCTCCTGGGGACTTCAAAGAATTGATCCAACTGTGGGGGGCACCTTAAGTAGATCTGTTTGCCTCCTCTCTCGACTAACAGCTACTGAATCATCATCATCAACCCCCCCTTTTCCCATTTTTCTACATGGGGTCGGGGTATCATGTTAACTGTCCCCATCTCTCTTGATTCAGTACCACACTACTTCCTTCTTTGATACTCATGCTTTAATGTCACAGATCTTCTCTCACACAATCTATCTACCTTTGCTGGACTCCCTCACTTCTTTCTGTCTATCCTAAATCTTCTTCATCAGATTGTCTTCTGCTTTTCTGCACATATGCTCAAACCACTGTAATCTGTTGTCTTTGATCTTTTCTGCAATTGGAGCTACTTTGGCTTCTGCTCTTATGTCCTCATTTCTTCGTCTGCCCCAGTATTCCTTCTCAGGCACTTCATTTCCATCATCTCAAACTTTCTCATCTACTCTGCCTTTACTGCCCAGATTTCTGTAGCATACACTAGTACTGGTCACACCACTGTTTTGTAAACCTTACTTTTCAGCTTTTGTGGCATTCTTCTGTAATATACTACACCTGACACTCTGTACCAGTTGGCTGCAGCCCCTCTGAATCTAGCTTTGACCTTTTCATTCAGACTTCCCTTCTCGTCATCCACCCCCTAGATACTTGAAGCTGTTAACCTGTTCCACTATCTTTCCTTCTACCTCAGTTCCCAGCTTTTTCTGATTTCCCCTGATTTTCTGCCATTACCACTATCTTATCTATACTTATTTTCATCCCATGTGCTTTCAGTTTTGCATTCCATGACCCTGTCCTTTGCTGAAGTTTTTGCTCAGTCTGCCTGTAGTGCCGCATCATCTGCATACAGCAACTTTGTTGATTTGTTCCCTCTGACCTTTTTGCTAATGTAGTCCATCATCAGTATGAACAGCAGAAGGCTCAGAGCTGTAACCTGGTGCACACCCACTCCCACTGGGAACCCCTCTGTGAGACCGAACAATGTTCTTACATGAGTCATTGGGTCCTTGTACACAGCCTGCATTAATTCTACCAATATTTCTGGGACTTCGAACCACCACAGTACTGCCCAAATCAGCTTTCTTGTGATGTTGTCATATGCTTTCTCCAAGTCTAGGAATGCCCAGTTGGACTCCTTCCTCATCTGTAGCTTCTTCTCAACTATCTGTCTCACTACAAATATTGGGTTTGTTGTGCTGCGTCCTGATCTAAATCCAAACTGCTCATCTCCCATCTTACTTTTTACTACTCTGCTTATCCATTTATCAATCACCCTGTCCGGAACTTTAATGCTATGTGACAGGAGTTTGATGCCCCTGTACTGCCCATAGTTGTGGATGTCCCCTTTGTTCTTGTACAGTGGCACAAGTGTGCTTATTTTCCAATCATCTGGGATATGCCTTTCTCTCCATACTCCTCTGAGTACCATCTCCTCTGTCTCACCCAGCATCTTTATTATATCTGCTGTGACCTCATCTGAGCCTGCTGCTTTCCTTGATTTCATTTTCCAAACTGCTTTTCCTACTTAATCTATGGTAGGTTCCTCTTCTTCTCTCATTATAGGCTGTGTCTGGGGCAATACAGCTTCTGAGGGGTTGTCTTAATTCAGAAACTGGTAGAAGTACTCTTTCCATCTGCCTTTGATGTCCTGCGGACTGGTAAGCAGGTTGATGTCCTTCAAGGATGCATCTGCAGTCCTAACATATGGGTTGTCCTGCCTCAGGCAGCCCTTCGGTCGGCCGGATTCCAAAGTCTGGGTCTGGCCTCGGCTGATGTCGCACTTCACCCGACGTCATAGCTGCAGTCAATTGGGTATAAAGGCATCAGCCGACGCCATTTTCCTCAGTCTTTCTTGCCGCGCGGTGCCCGAAGCAGAAGCTGTTCGCAAGTGCCGGTCGGTCAGAACCAGAGATTACTACTACCGAAGACTTCTAAAAAGCTAAGTACCCCGTTGGGGACTCTTTCTTGCCAAAGCCGATGTCAGAAAAAGTAAATAACTGTTTAACTTGTGGGAAACAAATACCTCATAAGGATTTCCACTCTTACTGCCTTCCTTGTTTAGGCCCAGACCACGACGTAGCAGCTTGTCTAGCCTGTGCTTCTTTCAACCGACGGACACTTAGACGTCGGTCGGAGTTTGCTGAGGAGTTTTTCGGCCCCGCTTTTGCTTACAACATGCCGTCGGAGACTCCGACTTCGCAATTAGCTAAAAAGCGTATGGAAAAGGACCGACACTCGCGGTCCACGGTTTCGGCCGAAACCACGGTTAAGCCAACCGCGAGTGTCTCGGTTTCGGCTGAAACCGAGTCCTCGGTTCTTCCTTCGGCCGAAAGCATGCCTCCTACTTCCGAGGCCTCAACTTGCATGGCTGAATCTGCGACTGAAATTCCACCTGCTGTTGCAGGTTCTCAGGATTTATCAGGCACTATCCCCTTAGACATTTCTACTCCTGCACGTGGAGCTGCTAGGCCCCCTGCATCCATGTCTATCAAGGCTTTCTCTAGGGCTAAAGCAGCTAAATCTTCTAAGGCCTTGCCTGCTAAAACCCCCTCACACAGGCCTAGTTCTAGTTCCCAAATGCTCAGCCTGGCAGAGGATCTCATTTCTTTGATCAGGGGATCCCAACCTCACCCTGACAGGGCCTCTCATCCCCCTCCAGAGAAGAGGCCTAGAGCAGAGCCCCCTGAGCCAGTTTCAACTGATTACTCCTCGGATGATTCAGAAAACACAAACCCTCCAGAAGGCCCATATTCCCCATATGAGGACTCTGACGCAGAAGACTCCATTCCTTCTGCCTCTCCTCCTGAGGAATTTTCTTTTGGGGAAACCTTGCATGCTATGAGAGAGCAATTCCAATGGCAGGGCCAGGATTTTTCAGATTCTCGGAAAAGGCTAAGGACCTTTTTACATTTACCACAGCATAGACCTTTAGCTATTCCTCCAGTACTAACAGTTGTGGATGATGCATTTAATGATGCTTGTACTGCTCCTGACTCTCTTCCCCCGGCCCCTGCTAAGCCCGACAGATACTACAGGGTCCCGGACACACATTATCACTTGTATAAGGCTCCTATTGCAGATCCTGAAACTATTTCACAGAGCCCCAAAGCTGTAGCAGCAGCCTCTGCCAAAACCCCCCTCCCCTCTGAAAGAGAATCTAGAGCACTAGAGAGATGGGGTAAAAAAGTTTATACTTCTGCTACTCTTTTGGCTAGGGCCTTAAACTGTCAATTCCACATGACTCAGTATCAGAAATTTTTGTTAGATCAGCTAAATAAGAAACTGTCCTCTCCTGAACCTTTATACCATAAGTCCCTTCAGGATTTGGTACATAACATTCAGCAGGTCAGTAATCATTCCTTAAAATGCGGCTATGATGCACTGGAGGCTTCCTTTAGATCAGCTATGACTGGTACAGTGATCAGAAGGCATGCATGGTTAAAAGAGCAATCCTTACCAGATCATGTAAAGTCAAAGCTCCTAGATGCGCCCATGGAGAAACACAGTTTGTTTGGCACACCTGCACAGCAAGTGTTAAAGAAGGTGGAAGAGAAAGCAAAATCTGTCCAAACAGTCAAGGATTTCTTACAGGTCCAGCCTCCGAGGTTTAGTAGAAATTGGCCTTCGAAGAATTGGTCCTTTCCAGACACCTCCAGAGCACAAAGAGGCAGAAATAGGCGCCCAAGAGGCAGAGGTCAATCCAGAGGTGCCTACAGGGGACGTCAGTGGCAGCCTAACAACCAGAGAAGTACTGCCACAGATCCAGCTACTACCACTTCCACAGGACAGTCACAGTGACTTAGCTCTGATTCCGCCTTCCAGGGAACAACTGGAAGCACCCTTAGGCGGAAAGCTAGCCTTATTTTCAGTAAACTGGCATTGCATTACAGGAGACAAATGGATTTTACAGACAATAGACAAAGGCTACAGGTTTCACTTCCATACTCTACCAAGACAGAGAGGAATGCCAAACCTACCACCAAACCAAAAGACAAACGCTCTAGAACAAATCAACCACTTACTAAGGATGAGAGCTATAGAAAAGGTACCGTCTCTGGAACAAGGACAAGGATTTTACTCCAGACTTTTCCTGGTACCAAGAAAAGAAAACCAATGGAGACCTATTCTCGACCTGTCCGCCCTGAACACATATCTCATTGTTCCAAAATTCAAAATGCTGACCCTACAGCAACTTCTTCCCATGCTGGGCAAGGAGTCTTGGCTGGTGACTCTAGATCTCAAGGAGGCATACCTGCACGTCCCTATACGACCAGATTGCAGAAGATACCTCAGATTTCTTGCAGGATCAGAGCATTATCAATTCTCAGCATTGCCCTTTGGCTTATCTACTGCACCCAGAGTGTTCACGAAATGCCTGGCATCAGTAATTGCTCATTGCAGGCTTCAGGGAATTCAAATTTATCCATACCTGGACGACTGCCTGATACAAGCGGACAACAAGATCAAACAAAGAAAAGACTTGGAAAAGGTTATTCACCTATTGCAAGCCCTGGGATACACAGTCAACATAAAAAAGTCAAGGCTGGTACCATCCCAAAGGATAACATTCCTGGGTGCAGAACTGGACACATCAAATCAGATGGCATTCCTCACAGCAGAAAAGCAAAAGCAACTACCACTCTATTTCATGGCAATAACAACGCAGAACCAGCTTACAGCAAGGAAATACAAACAACTGAAAGCACTTGAAAACACCAACAAACACCAAACAAGTGCTACGAGCCAAAGGAAACTGCAACCACGAGTCCACTTCAAGTCTTTAATAAACAGCTCCACGAACCATCCACATTAACGCAATTGCACAGAATAAATACCCAGCGTTTTCATCCAAACACTTGGACTTCATCAGACAATGTATTCCCATTTAATTAATCCATTTATACTAAATTAATTACCCTCCAACCAATGTAAAGCCCCCAAACACATTCAAAATTAACCTATGAACCAACAAGCCTCATTAATATTAACGTTGAGTTAAAACATGAACTATAAAAAACATATCATAACATTTAAAATGTCTAAGTACATTAAAAACCTATAAACATTATAAACATATATAAATACAATACATAAATACATACATTAAATTAGTTACGATAATTCATACAACCATTATAAAATAAAGTGCTTGTGCTTACTAGCATGTGTAAACATAGTGAAACATCTCCCTCTACTGTCAAGATTCATTATTGCACATAATATTGCATGAACACAATAAATACCATTTCCTTTATACAAAAATAAGTTTAAAAACTAACTGAACTGAATGTTCGTGTATACGTTGTACTTTACTTAAATATAATTTCATAAATAAGTGAACATAAATCATACATCAAATCCTAACACTTACTATGTTGATTAAAAACTACTAAATTTTATTAGCCCTTATTTTTAATAAGGATGATATACTCAAATAATCATTTATCCCTGGTTTTTTACTAGTCTCCAGATACACCTGCCACCACAATTCCTTGCTCTCCAAAATCTCTTCCCAAATACCACCTCTTCTATCCTTTTCCACCTGTTGTAACACGAAAAAATAAAATTTGCATCCTCTACATTCTTTGCTATGCTTTAATAAAGCACTAGTCTCTTTCCCTTTTTGCATATCATATACGTGTTCATATATTCTTTTCTTTAATTCTCGTTCTGTTTTTCCCACGTAATATGACGGACACTTATCACACATTGCCAAATACACCACCCCTTTTGTATCACAACTATATTTACCTTTACTCTTAATTAGGATATTTCTACTATTTATAAATATCTCACTCTTATTACTTATGTATGTACATTGATTACACCGTCCACATTTGTACGTTCCTACTTTCTTCCCCTCCACATCATTCTTCCTGTACTCCATATCCTTTTTGTTTTCTAACATATTTTTTATACTTCTTGAATTTCTAAAAATAATCTTTGGTTTGAAACAATTAATTCCTTCTATATCCGTTAAAGCAGCAAATTTGTCCCATTCTTTACTTAAAATATTTCTTATTCCCATATTATAACTATTGTACTCGATTATGAGATTTTTATGGTACTGATTGTCCTCAGTCACCCTATCCTTACTTTCTTCTCTTATTGTTTTAAAGTCCATTCTACCCATAATTGGTTTAAATCTGTCTGCCCTACCAATTTCCACTTCCCTTCTAATGTCATTTACAAATTTCTCTGGATATCCCCTTTCTATGAACATTTTTTGCAGGGTGTTACATTCAACCAAAAAGTCTTCATCCAGGGTAGTCATCCTTGATCCCCTAACGAACTGCCCTTTAACTATATTACGCTTGCAGTGTAGGGGATGCGCACTTTCATAATGTAAATAGGAATTAACATAAGTTTTTTTTCCTATATACCCTGGATGAAAAAGACTTCGACGTGTTATTTTTAACCAATTCAATGTCTAAGTATTGTAGAACCTCTTGATTCATGTTGTATGTAAATTTAAGGAAGTTAGTGGTTTTCCCAATATATTCTAGAAATTCGTTGAATCTTTCGTACCCCCCTATCCAAAAAATAACTATATCATCTAGGAATCTTTTATATAGGATCCATTCCTTCCTAAACTCTGATTTTAATATGTATTTTTCTTCCCATTTGGACAAGACTATATTAGCAAATGTTGGTGCACATGCTGCACCCATGGACACCCCAGTCCTCTGTTGGAAATATTCTCCATCAAATAACAAAAAATTATATTTTAGGACTGTGTCCATGAGTGCCACTGATAAAATCTTGTCTTCTTGTGTCATAGTTTTGTCCAAAAATACACATTCCTCAAACCACTTCATTCCACTAATATGTGGTATGCAGGAGAAAAGATCCACTATGTCTATAGTTATGAAAATTAGGTCAGTACTATAACATTCAGGTGTTAATTGTTTTAAAAAATCCCATGAGTCTTTCAGTATTACTCTATTACTTGTCCAAATATGTTTAGTTGTGATATCTATATATTTTGCTAGGGGTTCTGTTTTGGACCCTCCTGCAGTAACTATAGGTCTTAAGGGTGGGTCCATCACATTTTTATGGACTTTCGGGATTCCGAACATAGTGGCCATCTTAGGTTTTGTAACTATTAGAAACCTATATAATTCAGGTTTCAACACTTTTTCTAGCACAAAATCATTCAGCATGTTGTCTATTCGAAAATATGCCACATTTACCTCATTTCTAGAGACTACTGAATATTTAGTTTCATCTCTTAATATCATGTTCATCTTTCCCTCATAAATTATATTGTCCATGATGACAACACCCCCCCCCCTTATCAGGTTTCATCACTCTGATCGTGTCTTCATTAATTAATTCTGTTAATGCTTCTTTTTCATCTTTATTTAAGTTATTATCGCAAATTTTCCCATTATGATTTTTATGTTCAGATCTAATACCTTCTTCCAGAATTCTTTCAAAATTTCGTAACTGAGGTAACAAAGGTGGATTAAAAGTAGATTTCTTTTTCAACTTAGTACCTCTATTGTCACTAATATAACCATTACTACTTGCCAAGACACTCAAATTAATTCTTCGCATAAACAACTTGGTGTCCAGGATTGTGGTGGCGGTGTCACCCTTTGAACTAGGAATAAATTTAAAACCTTTACTAAGTAATTTAAAGTGGTTGACCTTAACCTCAAAATTACCATAATTATAAATTGAAAAATCCTTATATGTATGAATAACCTTATTTACAACATTAATATCATTTACTTCATTTCTATCAAAAATCAAACTGTTTGAAGAGAGGGTGTTAATCAATACTTCCCCCTCCCCCTTCTCCCCCCCCTCCTGTAAAAATTTTCCTTATAATTATGAGGCTTATATACTTCTTCTGTTTCCCTTACTAAAGGAGGAAACTCTTGGTCATAGGTAAAATTATCCTGAAAATCTGAGTGACTATAAATGGGTTTGTTACATTTCCTATTATTAACAAAATTGTTCACATTCTTTTTAGACAAATTAGGTTCTGGATAGTTAGTCCCATTTTCATATTCATTGATGTCCCTGTGTAATTTTCCTATTTTACGTTGCATAACCACATTACATTTTTCATCAATTTCATGCCTAATATTATAATATTGTTGTTTCTCTTCCTTAATACTAAATATTAGGTCATTTTTGATAGCATCATCCAATTCATCAATGTCCTTAGTCAGGCTCTTAATATTTCTTTCATTCTCTTCCATTATTAGTTTAATAACATCTAAACCACATTGATTAAAAACCTTAAGCAAGTTTTTATGAAAAATAGAACCACTAATAACATTGTTTGGATATTTACAGATACGCAAACCTTTTGGAACAATTTCCTTTTTTAAGCATTCAGATAAATATGCGTTTTCTATATGTAGCGTTTTAAATCTAGTCATAAGGCTTTTAAGCTTGTCAATTTTGACCACATAAGTCTCTCCTTCTTGTCTGTCCAAACCAACATGTGAATCAAAACCAAAGTCAATATTCTTGTTCAACCAGTCTCTAATACTGACATGGTTAGAACAATCAGTACCTTTGCTTAGATCCGTACGAGCTGGTTTCTTCCGTTGAGCTCCTACAGCTGTACCCCGACGCTCATTAGTCACTGCAGTCCCTTCAGATTCCACCCCTAAGATGTTTGGAGTAAGTAAAGGATTGAAATTAGTTGCTGAACCCTCGGAAAAGTCGCCGGCATCGTCATCATCCTCGCCCATAAGCTGCCTCTTCCGTTTACTTCGACCATTATACTGCCATACTTCCTCAAACTCAGGTTCACCGCAACCAACCTTGGATTGACTCCCTAACATCCTGTGGCAAAGGGGAGTGAGTAGATCTATGAGCTCGGTCAACTGTCCAATCAGCTTTCTTGATTGGCCGAGCTCCTCCGATGCTTCCGAACTCATTGCTGTCCTTTTCTCTTTTGTGAAAAGTTTCCCTTAGCCCAAAGAACTCACGAACTGAATACAAACAACTGAAAGCACTTGAAAACACCAACAAACACCAAACAAGTGCTACGAGCCAAAGGAAACTGCAACCACGAGTCCACTTCAAGTCTTTAATAAACAGCTCCACGAACCATCCACATTAACGCAATTGCACAGAATAAATACCCAGCGTTTTCATCCAAACACTTGGACTTCATCAGACAATGTATTCCCATTTAATTAATCCATTTATACTAAATTAATTACCCTCCAACCAATGTAAAGCCCCCAAACACATTCAAAATTAACCTATGAACCAACAAGCCTCATTAATATTAACGTTGAGTTAAAACATGAACTATAAAAAACATATCATAACATTTAAAATGTCTAAGTAGATTAAAACCTATAAACATTATAAACATATATAAATACAATACATAAATACATACATTAAATTAGTTACGATAATTCATACAACCATTATAAAATAAAGTGCTTGTGCTTACTAGCATGTGTAAACATAGTGAAACATCTCCCTCTACTGTCAAGATTCATTATTGCACATAATATTGCATGAACACAATAAATACCATTTCCTTTATACAAAAATAAGTTTAAAAACTAACTGAACTGAATGTTCGTGTATACGTTGTACTTTACTTAAATATAATTTCATAAATAAGTGAACATAAATCATACATCAAATCCTAACACTTACTATTACAGCAAGGAAAGTCCTGCAAGCCCTGGGTTACATGGCATCCTGCATAATATTGATTCCACATGCCAGACTACATATGAGGAAGTTGCAATGGTACCTAAGGAATTTATGGTCTCAGCACAAGCACAGCCTAGAAACCCAAATTCCAATAATTCCATGCCTGAAGCAAGAATTCCTGTGGTGGGCTCAGGCCTGTCAGTTGAACAAAGGACTACCTTTCCACAGCCCTCAACCAAGCCAGACTATCACCACGGACGCCTCAGACCTCGGTTGGGGGGCACACATGGTGGACAAGTGTATACAAGGCCCATGGACACAAGACCAGCTGAACCTACACATAAATCAAAAAGAGATGCTGGCAGTGAAACAGGCAATTCAGTCATTCAGACCGTTTCTTCAACAAGGTCATTTGCTGATAAGGACGGACAACACCACAGTCATGTGGTATATCAACAAACAGGGAGGCACACATTCATATCCTCTATGCCGGATGGCAATGTACCTGTGGAATGTGGCCCTGAACCTCAACATTCAGCTCCAGGCCATTTTTGTGCCAGGAAAAGAAAATATACTAGCAGACACCTTAAGCAGAACAACCACGGATGCCCACGAATGGATGCTGCATCCAGACATCTTCAAATCCATTACAAAGAAATGGGGGCTACCAGACATAGACCTGTTCGCATCCCCACACAACCACCAATTGAGGAAATTCTGTACAAGGACATTCCACCCACTTGCTTGGAAGGTGGACTCCCTATCCTTCAGTTGGGAAAACCTGACAGCATATGCATTCCCACCTCTTCCTTTGATGCACAAGGTGCTACTGAAGATCAAAGAAGATCACCCAAGGATCATCCTGATAGCTCCAGACTGGCCGAGGCAACATTGGTACCCGCTACTGAGGAGTATGTCTCGGGAACACGCATGGCCTCTACCTCTAGTTCCTTTGCTGCTAACGCAGAACAACTTCAAGATCCTGCATCCAAACTTGAAAACACTGCAGCTAGCTGCTTGGAATATTACATAAAACAAAATAACCCAGATTTATCTCAGAGGGTTAAAGACATTATCCTGGAGGCTCGCAGACCCTCCACAAGGAAAACTTATTCAGCAAAATGGAAAAGATACCTCATTTGGAGTGCAGCAAAAGGAGAAAATGTATCATTAGCAAACATAGCTAACATCCTGGAATACTTAGCAGAACTTTTCCACAATGGCATGTCTTACTCCTCCATTAAGATTCATGCATCAGCAATTTCAGCAGAATACAACATGGACCCTCCAGTCTTCTCTCATCCTCTACTCAGGCAGTTTCTGAGAGGAATTAAAAATGTAAAGCCTCCAAGGAAGCCACCTTTGCCTACATGGGACCTGAACTTTGTGCTAGAAAAGTTAACACTTCCCCCTTTTGAACCAGCAGCAACAGCAGAATTACAGTTCTTATCTTGGAAAACTGCTTTCCTGCTTGCAATCACTACAGCAAGAAGGGTCTCTGAATTACAGGCATTAATGGCAGTACAGCCCTTCCTTATCTTCCATCAGGATAGAGTGTCCTTGAGAACTAACCCTACTTTTATGCCAAAGGTGGTCTCCAGGGTATCATTGAACCAAGCAATCCACCTTCCAACATTCTTCCCCAACCCACAGAACAGGGGGGAAAGACTACTGCATACCTTGGATGTGCACAGGCAATTGCGCTACTACCTGGACAGAACCAAGAACCATAGAAAAACTGACCAGCTTCTGGTAGCATATGCAACAGGAATGGAAGGAAAAGCAATTTCAAAACAGACAATCTCAAAATGGATAGGAAATTGCATTAGATTTTGTTACTCTTTTCATGGAAAGTCAACTCCAGAAAACATCAGACCTCACTCCACAAGGGCTACAGCCACTACGACAGCTTTCTTATGAGGAGTGGCTACCAAAGACATTTTAGAGGCTGCTACTTGGAGCTCCGTGCATACATTTGCCAAACATTATAATCTACCTTTATACTCCAGATCCCGAGCAGGTTTTGCCACTGCTGTTTTGCAAGGGATCTTAGCTACACCATAACCTTCTTAGTGCCTCCTCCCCCAGTTTGGCTATGGTATTCTACCCATATGTTAGGACTGCAAATGCATCCTTGAAGGACATAGTACAGTTTTGTACCTACCATAAATGTAGATGTCCGAGAGGTATGCATCTGCAGTCAGGATTACCCACCCTCCTTCCCCTCTGTGGTACTCCTAGGGTATTTGCCCATCTTGTAGCTAGCTGGGGGAATCTATTATGGTGTATTTGTTTGTATATATGTATATACATGTTTATTTTTGTTTGCTCTCTACTGTTTGGAATCATTTGCATTTATCCAAATTTAGCCTTCCTAGAGGGCACCTGGCATCTGGGGCAAGAAACACTGAGGAAAATGGCGTCGGCTGATGCCTTTATACCCAATTGACTGCAGCTATGACGTCAGGTGAAGTGCGACATCAGCCGAGGCCAGACCCAGACTTTGGAATCCGGCCGACCGAAGGGCTGCCTGAGGCAGGACAACCCATATATTAGGACTGCAGATGCATACCTCTCGGACATCTACATTTATGGTAGGTACAAAACTGTACTTTGCTGGTGTCCCTTATGAAAGATGTCTTTTTTATCTTTCTTTGTCTTGCAACCTGATGTAGTTTCTTTGTAAAAACAAATCCAATGAGCCAGCAAACTGTGACCTAAAAAACTTTATTTATTATGGAATCATAAAAAACAACAAATAACCAGACCGGTTTCGGCTGGACACAAGCACAGCCTTCCTCAGTGTAAAAGAAAATGATCAAGTGTTGTTGTTGTTTAAATACACCCATCTGAAGAGTGATTGGTTCATTCTAGAATTGTTCATTTAAACAAGGTGAAAACAATCCACCCAGTTTAACAATCCACTTCTTTTCTTTAGAATTTAAAATAGAGTGCCAACCTGTTTTGTTGGATCTGTTACCTTTTATCACATCAATAACCATAAATGAAAATGTGGCTGTTTTATGTACCTGATGATGTTTATATAGGGCATTGTTCACTTTTTTGATTTTAATATTACTTACATGTTCAGATATTCGTAGTCTGAGGGGACGTGAAGTTTGTCCTATGTAGAAGGCTCCACAAGTGCAGGTAGCTAGATAAACAAGCCAGTCAGTACTACAACTGGCAAAGAAATTAAGCTCATAGACCGTGGCACAATTCTTACTAGTAAATTGTTTAGATTTACTTACTTTCTCATAATTGGTGCAGTGGCCACATGGAAAACAACCGGTCAGAGGTTCACCCATCAAAGTGGTCTGCAGGCGCTGCCCCAAACTGTTGTCTTGAGAATGTTTGTAATGATTAAAACAGGAGCCTAGGTTTTTCCCTTTGCGAAATGAAGAGAGACATCTGTCTGGTATAATGCTTGCCAATTTGTGGTCACATTGTAGTATGTTCCAAAGTCTGTGTACACTATGGATTAGAGTATCCGAATTCCTGGCATAGGTGGTTACAAACCTAATAGGTTGTGGATTGGTAGTATTGTGCTCTGTATAACATAATAGATCATCCCTGTTGAGTGTATTAACCCAATTGCTGGCTTGCAGTACATGCCCCATCCTGTATCCCCTGGATCTGAACGTATTAGTAAGGTCCTTTCTCTGTTCCTGAAAAGAAGTATCCTGGGAACAAATACGCTTAAGTCTGATGAATTGAGATTTAGGAATGTTCCTAGCAATATGTGGTGGGTGAAAGCTGGAAGCATGGAGGACGGTGTTGTATTTGGGGTACTTCCTGAATACTTCAGTACTTAGTGTATGATCAGGTAACCTGTGGATCAATACATCCAAAAAAGTAATGGTACTGGCATGATAATGTATTGTAAACTGGAGGCCCCATTTATTGTCATTCAGATAGGATAAAAAATCAAATAGTTGATAAACCTCTCCCCTCCATACCATCCAGCAATCATCCAAATAACGTCTCCAGATATCAATGTACTCAAGAAAAATGTTGTTCTGACTATTGTAGATGATATATCTTTCAACATAGGCCATGAATAGATCAGCATAGATCGGGGCAAATGATGCTCCCATCGCTGTGCCTTTTGTTTGCCAATAGGAAGTATCTTGATAAAAGAAGACGTTATTGGTGAAGACATGTTCTGCAAGACCAACCAGAAATGTGCTAAACTCAGACTGGTATAAGCCAGCCACCTCCAACCAATAGGCCAGGACCTCCAAACCTGCTCGATGAGGGATGTTAGTGTATAGAGCACTTACATCAAGTGTGCACATTAACCAACCTGGTTCAAGCTGTGTGTCCGAGATGATTTGTAAAAAGTTGGTAGTGTCCTGTAGTCGTGAATGTATTAGGGATAACAAGGGCTTGAGATGTTTGGTAAGATATAATGACAGTGGTTCAGTGATGTAATCCATTACATCAATATCAAGGGCTGAGCACACTATAAGTTGCTTGTCACACCCATTCATATTGGACATTACAACTTGTATTATGTATGTTTTGTTTACAATTTAATATGTGGACACATAATAATGCATACATACTTGGTATTCAGTATCTCTTATAATTTTTAGGGATTTTGTTTGTTTCCATATATTTTTTCTGTTGCATTGTATCAGTATATGTAACACTATACTGGTTTCTCAGACTGCACTATTTTCCCATTGATTATTCTCCTACATGACATATTGCACTTGGGGCCTCTATATTGATTGTCTAATGATTCAAGCTAAACTTAGGACACCAATTGGGCTCAGTATATAAATGGCTAAGGTAGTATAATATATTATATAGTTATTTCCATCCAAAATTCATTAAGCCTGGTGAGTATTTGCAACTAGTTGGTTTTCAACTCTCTATTCTTGGGCTATTATAGTCTCTTTATCTTATAATTGACTTCTTATGGTTCATTTCTACTGACGTAGCATTTTGGATTGGGGCTATTATTGTCAGTTCTATTGAACCATCAGTTACAAAGACTTTTGAATTGGATTTTATTTTATAATTTTTTAGTTTATACCTGATTCTTATGTAGTGATGGATCTTCTTAGTCTGGTTTCTGGTCTGTCAGCAGATAGAGAGGACCTTGGAGCCTTTGGTTTGGTCTTGTATACCTAATACCAACATTGGTGACCCTTTGGGTCCTGAGTCTATTTGTGGAATAGCCTTTGACCAGCTACACAAACATCTAAGATCTTTGAGATCTAGTGTTTGGCACTCCAAATTGTTCAAGGCTTATATAGCCAAAGGTATTACACCAAGAGGACTCAGAGTGCGAATACAACTCCATGTGGGAGAAGCTGATGAGGAGCTTAATAACCAATGGGCAGCTATACAGCAACAGGCTACTATGTTTTTTGTTGAGGCTTTGGCCAAGTTTCACAATCGTGTGATCGACCGGGAAATCAGTGCAGTCACGAAACTAGTTAGTGAAGCACAACCTTTTGAAGGGGAAACCTTTTTCAACAAACAGCTGAACAAAGTTTAAATAATTTAGAAGAACAACTTAAGATTAGAAAAATCAAGAAATTCCAAAGAGATCAATCTGATTACCAAAGTGCCAACCCTTTCAGCAGTTCTAACAAATATGTTAGATTTACATCATATCCAACTAGAACCCCCAAAAGGAAGAGACCCAGGTCCATTCTCAGGAAACATACTCCGGATACTGGCTCATCCACTGATGACCTATCTTTCTGTACTGACAGTGATCTACAGGCAGTATCCGGTTCACCGTCTCCCAAAAGAATACCAGCATCCATCCCTTTAGGCCTAGATACCAGTGGGGGGGGGGGGGGGGGGGCAAAAC
Source organism: Protopterus annectens (assembly GCF_019279795.1). NCBI lineage: Eukaryota > Metazoa > Chordata > Ceratodontiformes > Protopteridae > Protopterus > Protopterus annectens. The sequence continues at coordinate 881,359,495 of NC_056731.1, forward strand.
ACAAGAAAAATAAGCAACATACAAAGTTTGTTGAAAATAGCAATGCAAAAGTGAATGTTTTAAATTTATCAGACTTTGTATTGTCACCTATTCACTTGTCTGTTCTTAATACCGGGTTTTATGGTACCTGAGGATGTATTGGCACAAGATGTTATGTCCTTTTGCAGAATCTTGAATCTGAAGTTACATTTTGGTGATATGGATAGTACTTACAGTCATGACAAATTTATGTATCTTAACTCACGCTTTCTCCCTTCCATGCATCCTATTGTACATCAGTTCCAGAGTAGCATTCTCAAAGATCTTCATTTTTCAAGATCTGATATACATTTCAAATCCAACAATATCACATTGGCGGAAAAACAAGCTATTATGGAATTACAGAACAACAGAGATGTAGTCATCATTTCTGCTGATAAAGGTGGGGCAGTAGTAGTCCTGAATTGGTCTGTTTATGATAATGAGGCCAAAAGACAACTTTCTGACAAGAGATACTATTCTGAAATGTTTATCAACCCCACTTTTAGGTTTAAAAAACAAACTGATGACTTTCTATCCATGGCCAGGGATGAAGGCATCTTTACCACCGATGTGATGCGGGATGAAGGCATCATTACCACCGATGTGATGCATCAGCTTATGATTCAAGACTCAGCCAACCAATACATTTATTTTCTACCCAAGATACATAAGGACCCAGTTAAACCACCTGGTAGACCTGTTGTATCAGGCAGGGGTTACATCACTGAACCACTGTCATTATATCTTACCAAACATCTCAAGCCCTTGTTATCCCTAGTACGTTCATGACTACAGGACACTACCAACTTTTTACAAATCATCTCGGACACACAGCTTGAACCAGGTTGGTTAATGTGCACACTTGATGCAAGTGCTCTGTACACTAACATCCTTCATCAAGCAGGTTTGGAGGGCCTGGCCTATTGGTTGGAGGTGGCTGGCTTATACCAGTCTGAGTTTAATACATTTCTGGTTGGTCTTGCAGAACATGTCCTCACCAATAACGTCTTCTTTTATCAAGATACTTGCTATTGGCAAACAAAAGGCAACAGCGATGGGAGCATCATTTGCCCCGATCTATGCTGATCTATTCATGGCCTATGTTGAAAGATATATCCTCTACAATAGTCAGAACAACATTTTTCTTGAGTACATTGATATCTGGAGACGTTATTTGGACGATTGCTGGATGGTATGGAGGGGAGAGATTTATCAACTATTTGATTTTTTATCCTATCTGAATGACAATAAATGGGGCCTCCAGTTTACAATACATTATCATGCCAGTACCATTACTTTTTTTGGATGTATTGATCCACAGGTTACCTGATCATACATTAAGTACTGAAGAATTCAGGAAGTACCCCAAATACAACACTGTCCTCCATGCTTCCAGCTTTTACCCACCACATATTGCTAGGAACATTCCTAAATCTCAATTCATCAGACTTAAGCGTATTTGTTCCCAGGATACTTCTTTTCAGGAACAGAGAAAGGACCTTACTAATAGGTTCAGATCCAGGGGATACAGGATGGGGCATGTACTGCAAGCCAGCAATTGGGTTAATACACTCAACAGGGATGATCTATTATGTTATACAGAGCACAATACTACCAATCCACAACCTATTAGGTTTGTAACCACCTATGCCAGGCATTCGGATACTCTAATCCATAGTGTACACAGACACTGGAACATACTACAATGTGACCATGAATTGGCAAGCATTATACCAGACAGATGTCTCTTTTCATTTCGCAAAGGGAAAAACCTAGGTTGCTGTTTTAATCATTACAAACATTCTCATGACAACAGTTTGGGGCAGCACCTACAGACCACTTTGACGGGTGAACCTCTGACCGGTTGTTTTCTATGTGGCCACTGCACCAATTGTGACAAAGTAAGTAAATCTAAACAATTTACTAGTAAGAATTGTGCCATGGTCTATGATCTTAATTTCTTTGCCAGTTGTAGTACTGACTGGCTTGTTTATCTGACTACCTGCACTTGTGAATCCTTCTGCATAGGACAAACTTCACGTCCCCTCAGACTATGAATATCTGAACATGTAAGTAATATTAAAAACAAAAAAGTGAACCAATGCCCTATATAAACATCATCAGGTACATAAAACAGCCAAATTTTCATTTATGGTTATTGATGTGATAAAAGGTAACAGATCCAACAAAACAGGTTGGCACTCTATTTTAAATTCTAAAGAAAAGAAGTGGATTGTCAAACTGGGTGGATTGTTTTCACCTGAACAATTCTAGAATGAACCAATTACTCTTCAGATGGGTGTATTTAAACAACAACAATTGATCATTTTCTTTTACACTGAGGAAGGCTGCGCTTGTGTCCAGCCGAAACTGGTCTGGTTATTTGTTGTTTTTTATGATTCCATAATAAATAAAGTTTTTTAGGTCACAGTTTGCTGGCTCATTGGATTTGTTTTTGTATGGTTTGGTTTGAGCCGTGCAATTGCTCTCGTGCAGGAGGTTCAATTTAGACGTAGTTTCTTTGTGCCACCTACTGAGTCAGTTTCCAGAAGCTGGTAGAGTGCCTCTGATGTCCTAGTCTTTGCTATTGCAACTCCTTTCTTAGCTTCTTTGTTAGCCAACCAGTATTTCTTCCTAGCCAGGTCTGTCTTTTCTATCTCCAACTTTTCCTGCACTCTTTCTTTCTTTTGATGACTTCCTGGACTTCTGCGTTCCACCACCTGTTTTGTATATGTACCTTATTTCCATACCTGGCTTGGCCACATATCTGATGTTCATCGTGTTTCACTGTTGCAGTCATTACGCTTGGGTTATCCTGCTGGCAGGCTACCCTCAGTCAGCCAGAATTCCAAAGTCTAGGTCTGGCGTCGGCTGCTGTCGCCTCTTCCCTGACGTCAGTGCGCCAGGGGTATAAAATATGCAGCCGACACCATTTTCTTCAGTCTTTGTTGCTGTGCGGTGCCCGAAGCAAAAGCAGTTCGCAAGTGCCGGTCGGCCGACTCCTGAGATTTTCAAATCTGAATTTCAGAACTGAAGTCTTCATTAAAGCTAAGTACCCCGTTGGGGAAACTTTTTTCTTGCTCCAGACCGACGTCATAAAAAGTTAACCATTGTATTTCTTGTGGGAAGCAAACACCTCATAAGGATTTTCACTCTTACTGTATTCCTTGCCTAGGCCCTGATCACAACATTGCTAGTTGCCAGTTTTGTGCTAGATTTAACCAACGCACTATCAAGCGTCAGTTCGATTTTGCATTTCATTACTTTGGCTGAAGATTTAATTATATAATGCTGTCAGAACAGCCGACAACCGGAGTTTACAAAAAACGCAAGGACAAGGATAGGCATCCGAGGTCCAAAACTGACGACGAAGCCTCTACTAGACCAGTCGCTGGTTCTCAGTGAGGCGCTTTCGCAGCCCCTGGCACCCACTACCTCAGAGCCACAGGCCGCTACCGACTCCCACATGGAGCCCACTGGGCCTCTGGATACTCAAGGTATTGGACACTCAGAAATCACTCCCTCAGATGGGTCCGGAGCCGCTGAGCAGACATTGACTTCTGAGGGTGTCTTCAGATCTACACAACTGTATATTAAGCCAACTTCAGCTTCAAAGACTAAAGCAGCTCTGAAGACAAAGAAACAAGTACAGCATTCTCCTACTCAGACTTACATGCCTAAAAAACAGATGCTCAAAATGGCCAAAGACCTAATTACTTTGATCAGGGGCTCCCATCCCCCTCCTGATAAGAGGCCTAGGCAAGAGACAGTATGATTTTTCTGATCAGGTATCTATTTCCTCTAATTCCTCTTCTGAACAGGATTACTCCATGCTTCGCTATGAGGATTCTGATGCTGAAGAATCCATTCTTCAGCCTCTCCTCCTGAGGATTATTCTTTTGGGGAAACACTGCATACTATGAGGGAGCATTTCCACTGGGAGAGCCAAGATTATTCTGAATCTAAGAAAAGGCTCAGAGGCTTTCTGCTTCTTCCTCAGCACAGACCCCTTGCTATTCCACCTGTTCTAGACATTGCAGATGATGCATTTTCAGAGTCCAGTCTGTCCCCTGACTCTTTACCCCCTGCACCTGCTAAGCCAGATAGATACTACAGGGTCCTGGATTCTCATAGATTCCTATATAAAAACCCTGCTGCTGACCCAGAAACTATATCTCAGGGTCCCAAGGGGGTTAAAGCTTCCACTGCAAAAAACCCTGTCCCCTCTGATAGAGATTCTAGGGCTCTAGACAGATGGGGGGGGGAAAGTTTACACTTCTGCCACCCTGGCTGTAAGGGCTTTAAATTGTCAGTTTCATATGCTTAAATATCAGCAATATTTAATGTCACTACTTAAGCAGAAAATGTTGGCATACTGAATGTTCAGAGAACAAGGAATTGCAGGATTTATTGCATGCAACTGAACAAGTGGGAAAGCATACTTTGCAATGTGGTTATGATTCACTGGAGGCCTCTTGCAGGGCCACTGTTACAGGTTCTGTTATTAGAAGGCATGCTTGGTTAAAGGAATAGAATCTGCCTGATCATATTAAAGCAAAATTATTAGATGCACCATTACAGCATGATACTTTGTTTGGTACTAAAGCAGAAGAGGTGTTGAAAAAATGTAGGATAAAGCAAAATCCATGCAGACAGTCAAGGATTTCTTAAAGGTACAGCCACCCAGGTTTAGCAGGAACTGGCCTTCTAAAAAATTGTCCTTTCCAGTCTCAGACAGACAACAAAGAGGCAGATACAGGCGTCCCAGAGGCAGATCTCAGCCCCAAGGCTCATACAGGCCTAAACAATGGGGTGCTCCTACCTCCAAAAGCGGAGAAGACAAATCACAACTCTACAGGAAACAGTCCCAATGACTTTCCTCTACCAGTTCCAAGCAATTTTCTTTTCACAGCCCCCTTAGGGGGAAAACTATCACTTTTTTCATCAAATTGGCAAATGGTTACCCAAGACAAATGGTCCTGAACTTAGTGTCCCAAGGCTACAGGTTCCATTTTCACACTCTACCAAGGTCAAAGGGCATGCCAGACCTGCCACACAATCAATGGGCAGAGGCACAAAAGCAAATTACAGCCCTCATGGACATGAGGGCCATTCAGCAAGTACCACAACAAGAGCAGGGGCAAGGATTTTACTCCAGACTTTTCTTAGTACCCAGGAAGGACAAAACCTGGAGACCAATTCTGGACCTGTCTATAATAAATACGTTTGTAGAAGTTCCAAAATTCAAGATGTTGACTCTACAGCAGCTACTGCCCATGCTGGGCAAGAGGGCTTGGCTCGTAACTTTGGACCTAACAGAGGCATACCTGCATGTCCCAATCAGACAGTCTTGCAGAAGATACCTCAGATTCATAGCTGGCTCAGTGCATTACCAATTCTCTGCACTGCCATTTGGCTTATCTACTGCGCCCAGGGTCTTCACAAAATGCCTGGCACCAGTAATTGCATTTTGCAGACAAAAAGTAATTCAAATATATCCCTACTTGGACGACTGTAATTCAAGCAGAGAACAAAGACACTCTTCTAAAGCATCTGGCGTTTGTAAAAAGATTACTAATTGGCCTGGGTACATAAACGAAAAGAAATCAAAACTATTGCCCTCTCAAGAAATAATATTCCTGGGTGCAAGCTTAAATACAACTGCCCAGATGGCTTATCTCATGCCAGACAAGCAAAAACAACTGACTACGTACTTCAAGAAATTGGCAACAAAAACCCACTTATCTGCAAGGAAAACCCTGCAGGCCTTTGGTTTCATGGCATCCTGTATTCTACTAATTCCATATGCCAGACTGCATATGAGGAAACTACGATGGTATCTGAAAAGTGTTTGGACTCAGCATTGCCACAGCCTGGAGACAGTAATTGCACCCATTCCCTGCCTACAACAGGAGTTTCGATGGTGGGCAGAAGCCTGTCACCACAACAAGGGTCTGCCATTCAGTTTACCCACAGCCAGGACTGGCAACGGATGCATCAGATTATGCCTGGGGGGCCCATATGGCAGGAAAATGTATACTGGGCACATGGCCTGCAAACCAGATGCATCTTCACATCAATCAAAAAGAGATGCTAGCTGTTCAAAATGCCCTGACAGCTTTCAAGGACCTGCTTCATCCAGGACAGTTACTGATAAAGACAGACAACACTACGGTCATGTGGTACATAAACAAGCAGGGGGGTACACATTCCTACCCCCTATGCAGACAAGCAATGACCTTATGGGACACAGCATTGGCTTTTCAAGTTCACCTGCAAGCACAATTCCTGCCAGGAAAAACAAATACTCTGGCAGATGAAGTAAGCAGAAACCTCATGTATCCCCACGAATGGAAACTGGATCCACAAGTCTTCAGCATGATAATAAGGAAATGGGGATGCCCAGACATAGATCTATTTGCCTCCCCTCACAACTGTCAATTGCAGAGATTTTGCACAAGGATTTATCACAAGCAAGCATGGAAAGTGGACGCCCTATCATTCAGCTGGAAAAATCTAACAGTATATGCTTTTCCCCCACTGCCTCTCCTTCCCAGAGTTCTCCTAAAGGTCAGACAAGAGAAGCCAAAAATTATACTGATTGCACCAGACTGGCCACGCCAGCACTGGTACCCAAATCCTAAAGAGCTTGTCTCAAGGTCCAGCATAGATATTGCCTCAAACTTCTCACTTGCTGACCCAACATAACAATCAGATCCTGCACAGCCAACTCAGAACCTTAAATCTGGCAGCATGGCGGATAATGTAGCCATTCAGAACACTCCTCTTTCAAAAGCTGTTATGGATGTTATCTTGGAGGCCAGGAGGCCCAGTACCAGAAAATCTTATGCAGAAAAATGGAAGAGATTCTGTGCTTGGAACCAGGGACAAGGCATTGACACGTCTGTGCCAAATATTCCTCAGATTTTACCATACCTAACTGAGATGCTGAACAAAGGCCTTTCTTTCTCTTCAATTAAGATTCATGCCTCTGCCATTTCGGCACATTACAATACGGAACCTCCTATCTTTTCTCATCCTCTAATAAGGCAGTACCTCAGAGGGGCCAAAAACATTAGGCCTCCAAGGAGAGCACCAGTTCCGGCCTGGGACCTCAATTATGTTTTGGAAAAACTCACACTGCCTCCTTTCGAGCCAACATCAACAGCAGATATAAAATTCTTATCCTGGAAAACAGCTCTAGTCCTAGCAATAACCTCTGCAAGGCGAGTCTCGGAGTTACAAGCACTCATGGCTGTGGAACCTTTCATCAGTTTTCATCCAGTCAGGGTTTCTCTGAGGACAAACCCTACATTTATGCCTAAGGTGGTGTCCAGTGTGGCCCTCAACCAAACCATTCACTTGCCTACCTTCTACTCAAATCCACAGAACAAGGGTGAGAAAATTCTGCATTCTTTGGACATACACAGGCAGTTGCACTTCTACTTGGATAGAACTAAAGCTTTCAGAAAGACTGAGAAACTTTTAGTGTCATATGCTGCAGGATCACAAGGAAAGGCTGTCTCAAAACAGACTATTTCTAAATGGATAGGCCATTGCATCCGTTTCTGCGATTTTCAACATGGCAAATCAGTGCCTAAGGGCATTAGGCCTCATTCCACCAGAGCAGCAGCCACTTCAGCAGCCTTCCTCAGAGGAGTACCAACCAAAGATATCTTAGAGGCTGCAACTTGGAGTTCAGTGCACACCTTTACAAAGCACTACCGCTTGCCTCTCTACTCTAAGTCCAGAGCAGGCTTCGCCACTGCAGTTCTGCAGGGCCTCATAGCCTCTCCTTATCCTATTTAGCCCAGCCACCCATCCTCAGCTTTGGGATTCTATCCAAGAGTAATGACTGCAACAGTGAAACACGATGAACATAGTACATTTGTGTACCTTCCATAAATGTAGATGTTCGAGTGTTTTCACTGTTGCAGTCCAGGTTACCCACCATCCCCCTTCTCTTTGCTGGGACTTATCTGCACTTCTCTATTCTATACAACCTTTTTGGTGTATTTGCTTGTAGATGAAGGAAATGTTATTTTTGTGCATGCATTTCTTATTGGTATATTTTTCAGCCTACCTATTTGGGGCACCTGACATCTGGGGCAAGAAAAACTGAAGAAAATGGTGTCGGCTGCATCTTTTATGCCCCTGGCGCACTGACGTCAGGGAAGAGGCGACAGCAGCCGATGCCGGACCTAGACTTTGGAATTCTGGCCAACTGAGGGTAGCCTGCCAGCAGGATAACCCAAGAGTAATGACTGCAACAGTGAATACACTCGAACATCTACATTTATGGTAGGTACACAACTGTACTTTCTGTAGTCCTCACCCATGCTGTTTTGAAGACTGCTATTCTTCTACAACTCCACCTATTTCGTCCTCTTCTTGTGGTGCTAGAGCTCAGAGAATTCCTTGAACTGTTGTACTCTCTCTCTCTCTCTCTCTCTCTCCATTCAACTTCCAGGTCTTCAGCCTGGTGTCTGTTGAACTTACAGCCCTCTCTTATCATTGCTTGCAGCTGATTGTAGCAGACAATGATTTATGTTGTAGGCTAACTGTTTCACTGGGAATGACTTTGCAACACTGGCTCTATGCCATTGCCCTTTCTTTACTAGGAGGAAGTCCATCCGAGTTGCATCTTGTGTGTGATCTTGTGACTGTCTCTTTTTCTGAACCATATATCAGTAACAGTAACAGTACTTGGAACACATCTAGAGCCTGTGTTGCACTTAATTTAAAATCGTTTTTTCTCTAAAAACTGCATTTTACCTGATTTTGGCCTAGCACTCAAGTGTGGGGTCATTTATTGCACTGTTGTGAATATTTTGCTGCTTGTGTATCTCTGCTACCTTTAAACTACAACAAAAAAGAAAAAAAAATAATCTTGCATTTTTCCCACTTTCTGAAAGTTAAGAAAGTTCATTTACAGATTTGCTGTTCTGAACTGTTTGGAAGTTTCTAGAAGGCCAGTGCTTGCTTGGGCTAAAGGGAAGTCTCTGTGTTCACCAGTGGGAGTGGTTAACACTGAACAGACTGCCTGTCCCCGGAGGAGTGGTTACTACCTAGAAGCTGTAGTTTTATTGGCCATTTTGGGTCAATTCTAAACTCCTTGATCCCTCTCTCTTAAAACCCTACATCTCTCTTTTGCGGTTTTATGACTGAGCAGCGTCGGGCAGCGCCGCCTAAACAGGTTTAAACTATCCCAGGCTCCACAAAGTCTGCTCTTCACTTTTTCCCGTAGAACTGTTCAAACTCTCAACTTAATCACTCTGTTCTCTTTCTAAAGCCCTGCACTTGCTCAGCTCTTATAAGGAAACACTAACTAACTAAAGCACTACACTCTCCTTGACTTCTCATAAGTATTAGGCACCCGATTGGTCCTTCCTGATCTAGTGAAAAATCAGTTCCCTTCCCTAATCTGATCAGTAAAAAAACAGTTCCCTATACTAATCTGGTATGTCCAAGGGTCAGTTTCAGGGTTACTCTCCAGTCCAGCTGGTGAATCTGTACACAGACAACCCTCTCCTCCTTCCAACAAACTCTAATACATGTGAGAGATGCAGTTACACAGCCAAACTGGAGGCAGAGCTCTCTCAACCCAAGACTGAAACAGTCAGTCAGGAGGAAAAGGTAACCACCCGCACCACAAATCCAGTCTCACACAGACCTATTGCATCTGCATACCCAACACATAAACACACAAAAACATACTCGGAGGCTCTAAATAAAAATCTGCCTAAACAGCAAAGATATCCAAGCAACAGCCACCCCTCAACAATACCCACGATTCACATATCTCACAAAATCAGTGTGCCTCACAGTCACAGCCCTTAAGGCCAAACAATACACCAAATACACTTGTTATAGGGGACTCTATTGTCTGGCACACTGACGTCCCGCTCACCAGACTGAACAAGGAGAAGGTCACAGTAAGCTGCCTGTCGGGTGCCAGGATCCACCACATAACGCAAGCACTCAGGTCACTCCAAAGCAAGTACAAGTATGACTCCGTCATTGTCCATGCTGGTGTGAATGACCTGAGACGTACCTCCCTGGACTACATGAAAAGAGACATAGAGGAGCTCTCTGATCATGTAGCCCAGGCTGGTATGACCCTGACCTTGAGTAGCATCTTGCCCTCACCAGGAATGATGCCACAGTATAAAGACAAAATGATCAGTTTCAACAATTGGCTAAAGTATTGGTGTCATTCAAAGGGGATCCAGTGATCCATCCTGGGATAACATGCTCGACAACCCACGTTGCTTCACTGAGGACGGCTTGCACCTGTCACCCTTAGGCTTTCGTATACTGGCCAAGGCTCTTGCCACCCCCATAGTGCCTTTTTTAGGCAAGGCTCAAAGGACAAACCCACCTCCATAGACAACCCAAGGATAAAAAAACTAAAGGTAATGCTACTCAATGCCAGAAGTCTAAACCTCAAGATGCACGCACTCGAGGCTCTCCTCAATATGGAGAAAATCGATGTCTGTGCAGTAACAGAAACCTGGTTCAAGGCTCCTGAGAGCACCCCAGCACTACCAGGTTATAACTCATACCATGCTTCGCCCCAAAACTCGGACAAGCACAAAAGGAGGGGAGTATCTATATTCATCAAAGATACCTACACCTCCAGGTTAGTGGCACTGCACGAAGCATCGGAAACCATCCATGTGCAACTAACAGCGGGCAAAACTGCCTTTCAGTTTGTAGCCTGCTATAGAACACCCTCCCTATTACAGGAACCCCACTTGGCATTCCTGAGAACACTGGAGAATATGAAGGTCTCTCCAAACACTATGTTATTGGGTGACTTCAACTACCCAAACTTTGACTGGGAAAACTACTCAAGCCCAAACACCCTCGCCCAACGGTTCCTTGAATTTATAAACTCTAATGCGATGGAACAACTGGTCACCACTCCCAAAAGAGGAAACAACATATTGGACCTGGTAATCACCAACATGGGGACTCTATGTTCCACACCAGAGGTAAACCCCTCATTGGTAAGATCAGACCATAAACAAATTTCCCTGGACATCCATATCCCATCCCCACCCCCAGCCAAGGAAATCACGGTAAAGAATTTCTCAAAAGCCAACTTTGCACTTCTCAAGACTGAGGTGGAATCCTTCAAAGCCCCCAGGCCAGAGGATAATACAGCCCAATCCGCAGAATCCTTTACAAATGCATTCTATGAGCACCTGCAGGAATGCATGGATCATGCTATCCCAAATAAAACCAAGACTCACTCCTCCAAAAACAGGAGACCTGTCTGGTGGACCCCGGCCATAAATAAGCTATACAACAGAAGGAGGAAGCTACTACATGACAGAGCAAAATCCCAAAAAGGGAAGGCATCTCTGATCAGTATTAGCAAGAAACTTCAATCCCTCATAAAATCATCAAAGGCCAGTTTCGAAAGAAAAATTGCCCTAGACACTAAAGATAATGACAAGGCCCCTTCTTTAGTTATGTCAGGAATATGGGTGGAAACTCCCAGATATGCTCTGAATTGTTGCATAACTGTACAAAATATACTGAACCTACAGACATAGCCAACATCCTGGCTGACAGATTCAGTGCAAACTTCTCCCCCCCAAAGGAGCAAATGCCTATCCCAACTGAATGTAACCTCCCTGACATCACAGATGCACAGGTGAAAGCTGCCCTCTCCAAAGCAAAAAACACAGCATCTATGGGACAGGACGGTGTCCCAGGCTGTGTCTTACACAAGCTCCAAGAAGAACTGAACCCTCACATTAAGTCACTGTTCAAACTTAACCTTACTACAGGATATGTACCCAAAGAATGGCGTACAGCTGCAGTGGTCCCACTCCACAAAGGTGGTGCCACAACAGACCCCGGGAACTATCGCCCCATAAGCCTGACTAGTCTGGTCTGTAAAGCTATGCAGCGTATTATCATGGAACTCATAAACAAAGACATTGGGAGCCTCCAGACATTGGACCCTACCCATTTCGGCTTTGTTAAGGGCAGATCTTGCCTCTTAAACCTAGTTGATTTCTTTGAAACAGTTACCAAAGCCATAGATGAGGGCAAAGTAGTCTACACAGCCTACCTGGACCTCGCAAAAGCCTTCAACATAATACCCCACTCGGGCATCATAAATAAGCTTACCAGCTTAAATATCAACCCCTATATCACAAGATGGATTGCAAACTGGCTCAGGGATAGAACCCACATGGTCAGAATCGCATATGCCATGTCCGAATCCAAACCAGTTACAAGTGGCGTCCCACAGGGCTCAGTTCTGGGACCTCTCTTGTTCGGTATATACTTCTCTGAGGTTCAGGCTAACACAGGGGGATTATGGCTGACAAATTTCGCAGATGACTGCAAACTGGGGGCCATAATCGAATCTCCAGCTGACACAAGCATCCTCCAAAAGGGTCTCACAGAGACGGATGCTTGGTGCCAGAGCCACGGCCTCAAGCTAAATGCTAAAAAGTGCATAGTCATCCCCTTTGGGAAAAACAAGGTGCCCACAAATTACCACATAGGTGGTAATCCATTAAGTACAGAAGAAGTAATTAGAGATTTGGGGACCAATGTAGATAGTAATCTCTCCTTTGATAAGCACGTTGCCAAAGTGGTTAGAAAGACCTTCTATATAGCCCACCTTATCACGAAAGGGTTCGCATCTAGATCAAGAGAGGTCATTGTGCCCCTCTACTCGTCATTCATCAGGCCCATAATTGAATACAATACCCCTTTTGGGATGTACCTTACCCGACACCTGCAGCAACTGGAGAGACCCCAAAAGTACCTCACCAAGAGGATCATGGGCTACAAACAGATGTCCTATGCAGCTCGACTAAAGAAACTCCAGCTCTACTCAGTTGCTTACCGCCTATTTAGAGGCAATCTATGCCTGACGTACAAAGCCATGTCAAACCCAGAATTAATGGACATGCTCCACCTCAAAAAATCCAAGTCCCTTAGAGCTACACGCTCCAGGGACTTATACCTCAGCACAGAAATAAATAGGAAATGCTGGAGGGACAGATTCATTTCCCAGAGGCTCCCCTCACTCTGGAATAGAATCCCAATTCATGTTAGATATAGCCCCTTGCTGACCCTCTTCAAGCGAAATCTGGACGCGTGGATGGGAAATCGCAGATTCACCCCTGGGATCTCTTCTGTGTCCCTGCTAGACAGAGGCACAGTAAACTAATCTTAAAGGGTACCTTCTGTGACCTACTTTACAGAGGCGCACAGTAGGCTAATCTAATAGGGAGGCGGAAGCCAAATACACTCTGGCTAGGCTTATAAATGCCCTAGGGAAGATAATCTAGTATCTACCTATGAACCTATGTGTTGGCTACTCTCAAGCCATTTGTCAGACAGAAGACTAGAGTGGGCTCTGCTTTTTTATTCCTGCTGCCCCACCCATGTGGAACCAGGCAGTCGTCATATTCTGTTCTGTCTGTCCCCATGTGTGCAAACAGGTTTGGAAGACAGATGTCTTTGTTATTGTATGCTTTTCAACTTTTTCTACAGATATCCAGGGTCTTCTAAAGATCCAGACGGACTTCCCAAAGATTGTGGTGGTGACTCCCATTTGAGCCAGAAAAAGTGGTGCGCTCTTCTTGACCAAGGGCAAGTACCACGCTTCACCACACACTGGATTTACTCACTCAAGACAGAGTTTGCTTGATATACTCTAGCCTCAAAACTCTTAGAATGATCTTTTAGAGATCTTTTTCTGATGATGTGTAGCAGATATTGAAGGAGGCTAAAAAAATGCTACTAGGAATCATATATGTGTAAGTGGAAAAGACTTTGTAGTTGATGCTATTACAAAAACATGACCACTGTGGGTAAAAGGAACGCTGAAATTATTACTATCACAGATTAAGCGCTTTCGTCCGCACAATGTCTGGACTTCTTCAGAATAAAAAACACAGCAAAAGCTCAAAGACTAAAAAGAGCTAAAAGGATACAACCACGTTCCCAATCAATGATTAAAGCTATATACATTTAACTAAAACAATTGTGCAACTCACAAGATGGTACAAACAGTGATAGTTAATAATGTAAGACAATGCAACAAAATGAAAAAACATGAACACTAATTAATAATGACATGTCAACTATGATGCTAGCATAGATTTCAACTTTAAATAACTCGAGATAGAAATGACATAATTTAGTCCTGGATGTTGCCCTGCATTAACTCTAAGTTGCCACTTTAATTCAATAAATTCTAAAATGGTGTCATTGGGACCCCCCCAGGGTCCTGGGCCAAACCTTCTATAACAATGAATTTAAAGGAATGTGTGGGATACATTTTGATATGTCTAAAAAGGGCATTTCGTTCATCCTTCTTTTTAATGTCATAACCATGTTGGTAAACACAACATCTGAAATGCGTAATAGTCTTACCTATATAAAAACAGGTACAGTTATTACAGGCTGCGGCATATACCACCCCCTTGCTGTCACAATTAAATTTCTTTTGTAACTTAATCATTCCATATCCATGTTTGAAAACTTCTGCACCCTCCAACATCACTTTACATTAGGTGCAGTGTCCACATTTACTCATTTTACTTTTGTTGGAACTCCCCAAACTCCTTTCAATCATAGTTTTTAAACAAGCCTCTTTTTTGTATACTATGTTTAGCCTTTCACCTAATTTACTGGCAACCTCCGGGTCATGTCTGAAAATAGACCAAAATTTTTCAATAATAAATTTAATTTCCCTGAAATGTCCATTGTAAGGCAAAACCAAAGCTTTGTTGTAGTCAGCATTACCTTTGTCTTGTACATCCTGACTGACTGTAGGTGTACTGGTGAAACCCAAGAGGGGCTTATAAAACCCACCCTGTCTCTTTCCCTTCACTTCAAATATTTTGTTTAAGAAATCTTGGGGGTAACCTCTTCTATAGAACATATCAAACAGTTTGGTGCATTCAACCAAAAACTGGACATCTTCACTCACCATCCTGGCAAGTCTCACACATTGCCCTTTTAACAATAGATTTTTTCTGATGAGTGGGATGCCAGCTCTGGAAATGCAAGTATGAATTAGAATGAGAGGGTTTCCTGTACAAGTTGGACTCAAATCTCTTGTCAGCCTTATTCTTAGTCAAGGTTACATCCAAAAAATTGACTTGCTCTGGATCCACAGTCATAGTGATCTCCAAGAAATCAGTAGAGGAGTTGTGAAATTGGAGAAATGTGTCCAACCTGTAAACTGAATCCACCCAAAACTTATGATGTCATCTATAAAGCGTCTATACAGACACCAACAGTCCTTAAATTCTGACTTGAATAACACATTGGTTTCCCAAAAAGCCATGACTATGTTAGCAAAAGTAGGTGTGCAATGCAGCTTCCATGGCAACACCATTAGTCTGTCTGAATAATTGCCCTTCAAAACTGATGAAATTATTCTTGAGGACAATTTTCATAAGTGAACTCAAGGTAATACTTTTGTCATTCCCTATTTGAGTATGTAAAGACAGATATTCATAAAACCAATCAATCCCTCTTTCATATGGGTGAAAGTTCTTGACATCGATACACACAAACACCAAATCATTATTGTATAGTCCATCCATCACCCCATTTAAAAAAATCCCAAGAGTCCTTCAATAATGGGGAATAATCAATGAAGATGTTTTTTAACACTTGGTCAATATACCTAGCAATAAAGAAAGTCTTTGATCCATTAGCATCAATGATGGGTCTCAAGGGAGGTTCAACCAAAGATTTGTGTATCTTTGGGGGACCAAACATTGTGGGAGTCCTAGGATGTGTTGCACTTTCATATATTCTAAGTCACTAAGGGTGATTTGGCCATTAAGAAACAAACCTTCTAAGGCCAAGTCAACCCTGTGAATGGCCACATTCATTTTATTTAAAGAAATTTCCTCGTAGTCAGCTGACAACAATAATGAAAGGATTTTGTTAATATAATCATCCTTACACATGACTACAAGGCCACCTCCCTTGTCCGGTTTCATTATCCGCAGGGAGGTGTCTGACCTTATGTCTTTAAGTAATGTGGCTTCATCACTAGAAAAGTTAAAGTGCATAGGAATGGGACATCTAACTATCTTTCTGATTTCTTATTCACATAAAGCTTCACAAATGGCAACTATGGGATGCAAAGAATGATTGTATGTGCTGATTCTCTTGTTATTCTGATACATTGCCCTGTCTACACCTGAATTACCAAACAGAAGGCCAAAATTCAGTTTCCTAGAAAGATCTATTCCGGCCCTTTGAATGGGAACAAAAGTTAGGCCTTTTTAAAGTAACTCTGCCCAATTACTTGAAATCTCACGGTGACTGTAGATGTATATGTGAAAATCACCTAGTGAGTTAGATACAACTGAATATGCATCTCCCCCTCCCCTTGTTCCCACTCCACTCTTATTGGTAATGGTTCTAGCTGTGGTTGGGGAGACCCTGTTGTCTGTAACCATTGTTGTCCCCCCCCTTCTGGTTCATTAACTTTTTTGATCTCCTCGGGGGGGGGGGGGTCTCAAGGGGCCTGTTCACCTTCAAAAGAATCACCATCAATGATAACACCATTCTCACTGTGCCCAAACCCCACATTACAGTCATTGTCATCAGAAAAAAACATTGTTGGATTTATCAGATTTGTTAATAGGGGGTTGGGGGTAGGCAATATTGTTCTCATATTCCCTCAAGTCTCTGTTGTACTTCTTGACTTTTTTGGCTTTGAGTTCTTGAATAAATTAATCAGCTTTACAAAAAACAGCTTTGTAAAGGAACACTGAATTAATTACCATCACAGATTAAGCGCTTTTGTCCACACAATATCTGGGCTTCTTCAGAATAAAAACACAACAAAAGCCCAAAGACTAAAAAGAACTAAAAGGACACTCCCCCATGTTCCCAATTAATGATTAAAACTGTATACATTTAACTAAAACAATTGTGCAACTCACAAGATGGTACAAACAGTTATAGTTAATAATGCAAGACAGTGCAACAAAATGAAAAAAAACATGAACACTAATTAATTATGACATGTCAACTATAATGCTAGCCTAGATGTCAACTTTAAATAACTCGAGATAGAAATTACATCATTTAGTCCTTGGCTTTATGAATATCTGGCTTTACATAGTGAGATAGGGAATGACAAAAGTATTACCTTGAGTTCACTTATGGAAATTGTCCTCAAGAATAATTTCTTCAGTTTTGAAGGGCAATTCAGACAGACTAATGATGTTGCCATGGAAGCTGCATGCACACCTACTTTTGCTAACATAGTCATGACTTTTTGGGAAACCAATGTATTATTCAAGTCAGAATTTAAGGATTGTTGGTGTCTGTATAGATGCTTTATAGATGACATCATAATTTTTTGGGTGAATTCAGTTGACAGGTAGGACACATTTCCCCAATTTCTAAACTCCTGTACTGATTTCTTGGAGTTCACTATGACTGTGGATCCAGAGCAAGTCCATTTCTTGGATGTAACTTTGACCAAGAATAAGGCTGACAAGAGATTTGAGTCCACCTTGTACAGGAAACCCTCTCATTCTAACTCATACTTGCATTTCCAGAGCTGGCATCCCACTCATCAGAAAAAATCTATTGTTAAAGGGCAATGTGTGAGACTTGCCAGGATGGTGAGTGAAGATGTCCAGTTTTTGGCTGAATGCACCAAACTATTTGATATGTTCTATAGAAGAGGTTACCCCCAAGACTTCTTAAACATAATATTTGATGAAGTGAAGAGAAAGAGACAGGGTGGGATGTTCTTCGTGTTTCACTGTTGCAGTCATTACATTTGGGTTATTTGCCTGCAGGTAGCCCTTAGCCAGCCTGAATACCAGAATCTTGGATTCCTTGTCGGATTCTGTCTCTTCTTCCATGATGTCAGGTCGTCAGGGGTATAAAACATGCAGCCAACGCCATTACATCAGTCTTTCTTGCCCCTCAGTGCCCAAAGCAGAAGCAGTTCGCAAGTGCCGGTCGGCCGAGTCCTGAAATTTTCGTTTTCGAGTTTCAGAACCGAAGTCTTTGAAAAAAGTTAAGTATCCCTGTTGGGGATCCATTTTCTTGCTCTTAACTGATGTCAGTAAAAGTTAACAATTGTCTTACCTGCGGAAAGCAAATACCTCATAAAGATTTTCATTCGTACAGCATTCCTTGCTTAGGCCCAGACCACAATGTCCCTCGCTGTCGATTTTGTGCCTTAATCATCCCCCAAACTATTCGCCGTCGGTCTGTTTTCGCAACAAATTATTTTGGTACTCAGTTTAACTATCCAGAAATGGCTTCGGTAAGCCATCCGACTACCGATATTCTGAAAAAACGTAAGGATAAAGACAGAGACAGACTGCATAGGTCGAAAACTGCTGACGACGCTTCTGTTAAGCTAGTCACCAGTTCGCTGGTACTCAGGCGCTTTTGCAGCACCTGATATCCGCTACTTCAGATTCGCAGGCCTCTACTGAAAAACATTTGGAGCCCAGTCTGCCGCGGGATGCTTCTTCAGCTATAGAACCTGTGGATGTCTCTACCTTGGATGGGTCTGGAGCCGCTGTGCAGGCACCGGCTTCTGAGGGTGTATTCAGGCCTACAGATTTGCATTTTAAACCAACGCCATCTTCTTCATCCAGGCCTGAAACTCGACCGACGCCTAGAAAACCAACGTCCAAACCGCATGGTCAGCCCATATGCCTAAAACACAAATGCTTAGAATGGCTGAAGACCTTATTACTTTAATTAGGAGAGGCCAGCCTTCCCCCTCTAAGAGACCTAGAACTGATTTTCCTTCTGATTCTTCTGATCAGGATTCTGAAATCTCTGTTTCTTCTGATTACCAGGGTTTGCCTTTATCTACCTATGATGATTCTGATGCAGGGGATTCCATTCCCTGTGCTTCCCCTCCAGAAGATTTTTTTTGGTGAAACCTTGCACACTCTTAGGGAGCATTTCTGCTGGGAAAGCCAGGATTAGTCTGACTCCAAAAAGAGGCTTAGGGAATTCTTACTCCTCCCTCAACACAGGCCTTTAGCTATACCTCCTGTTCTGGACATTGTAGATGATGCCTTCTTGGAATCTAGCCTGTCCCCAGACACTTTACCTCCAGCTTCCAGAAAACCTAACGTATTACAGAGTACCTGACTCTCACAAGTTCCTCTTCAAGAATCCTACTGAGGATCCAGAGACCATTTCCCAAGGACGAAAAGGCATTAAGGCTACTGCTGCCAAAAATCCTACCCCCTCTGATAGAGATTCTAGGGCCTTGGACAGATGGGGTAAGAAGGTATACATTTCTGCTACTTTGGCCATTAGGGCCTTAAATTGCTAGTTTCATATGTTAAAGTGTCAGCAGCATATTATGGGACTACTTAAACAGAAAATGATGTTGATTCCTGACTGTGCTGAACATAAAAAATTACAGGATTTAATGCATTCTGCTGAACAAGTTGGTAAACATACTTTGCAATGCAGTTTTGACTCTTTGGAAGCATCTTGCAGGGCTGCTGTCACTGGGTCTGTACTTAGAAGGCATGCTTGGCTTAAGGAGCAAAACTTGCCACATCATGTTAAAACTAAATTACTGGATCCTCCCTTAAACCAAGACTGCCTGTTCTGCAACAAAGCAGAAGAAGTCCTCAAAAAGATGGAGGAAAAAGCTAAATCTATGCAAACTGTTATTTCCTGCAAGTACAGTCTCCCAGATTTAGTAGGCATTGGCCTTCAAAGAACTGGTCCTTTCCAGTCTCTTCCAGGCCTTCTCAGTCCAAATCCGGGAACAGCAGACCACCTAGGTTACAGTCTCAGGCTACACATAGGCCTAGGCAGTGGGGGGCTCTCACTTCCAAAACAGGAAGTAGTAAGACACCCACTATGGAAAAATGTCACAATGACTTAACCTTAACCCTTCCAAGCCCTGCTCAACTGACTGCTGCCTTAGGAGGAAAGCTCGCCCTGCATGCAAAAAACCGAGAACTCATTACCCAGGACAAATGGGTTTTAAATATAGTTTCCCAAGGATACAGATTCCAGTTCCACACCCTTCCAACCCCAAACGGTTGGCCAGACCTACCCCCAAATCAGTGGGCTGAGGCTCAACAGCAGGTTCTCTCTCTTCTAAGTATCAGGGCTATTCAGCCTGTCCCAGCAGAAGAAAGGGGACAAGGTTTTTATTCAAGACCTTTCCTGGTACCCAGAAAAGACAGCTCCTGGTGTCCTATCGTAGACCTCTCTGTTCTAAACACCTTTTTGATAATCCCAAAATTCAAAATACTAACACTTCAACAGCTGCTTCCTATGCTAGGCAAAGATGCCTGGTTGGCAACCTTAGACTTAAAGGAAGCTTACCTGCACATTCCAGTAAGGGAATCTTGCAGGAAATACCTATGCTTCAAAGCTGGCTGCACGCACTATCAATTCTCTGCACTTCCCTTTGGCTTATCTACTGCACCCAGGGTATTCACAAAGTGTCTAGCTCCAGCCATTGCATTTTGCAGGCAGAGAAATATTCAAATATACCCATACCTGGACGATTGTCTGATTCAGGCAGAAAGCCAGGACATGCTATTAAAGTATCTGGCATTCATAAAGAAACTTCTAACCTCACTGGGGTACACCATAAACGAAAAGAAATCTTATCTAGTACCCTGCCAACGGATTGTATTCCTGTGAGATTGTATTCCTGGGAGCAAGCTTGAACACAGCCTCCCAGATGGCTTCCCTCACGCCAGAGAAACAAGTTTATTTGACAACCTACTTCAAACTACTGGCCACAAAGACCCAGCTGTCTGCAAGGATAATTTTGCAAGCCCTGGGGTTCATGGCCTCTTGCATTCTACTAATTCCATATGCAAGACTGCATATGAGGAAACTACAATGGTATCTAAAAAGCCTATGGCGTCAACATTCTCAGGACCTGGAATCAATGATTCCTATCATTCCTTGTATAAAGACAGAGTTCCTTTGGTGGGCAGAGGCCTGCCACCACAACAAGGGGCTCCCTTTCAATCTACCCCCTGCCACGCAAACCCTAACAGCAGATGCATCAGACTATGCATGGGGGGCTCACTTGGCAGGGCAGTGCATTCAGGGCAAATCCAACCCGAGTCAGATGCACCTGCATATCAACCAAAAAGAAATGTTAGCTGTACAGAATTCCCTGACAGCCTTCAAAGACCACATCCTTCCAGGACAATTATTGGTAAAGACAGACAACACCACAGTTGTGTGGTACATAAACAAGCAGGGGGGAACCCACTCGTACCCTCTCTGCAAACTAGCCATGGCTCTGTGGAACACAGCCTTGAGCTACCAAGTGCACCTACAAGCTCAATTCCTGCCAGGCAAGCTAAATTCACTGGCAAATGACCTAAACAGAAATTTCATGGACCCACACGAATGGAAACTGGAACCAAAAATATTCTGCCTCTTGAGGAACAAATGGGGGACTCCAGAGATAGATTTGCTTGCCTCCCCCCAGAACTATGAATTGGACAAATTCTGCACAAGGACTCCCCACAGTCAAGTTTGGAAAGTGGATGCCCTGTCCTTTACCTGGGAAAGCCTCTCGGTTTATGCCTTTTCCCCTCTGCCTCTCCTCTCAAAGGTTCTGCTAAAGCTCAAACAGGACAAACCAAGGACAATACTTATTGCACCAGACTGGCCCCACCAGCATTGGTACCCCCTCTTGCGCAGCATGATACTGCTGGATCCATGGCACCTACCTCAGATACCTTCCCTGCTGTCCCAGCAGGCGGGCCAGATTCTGCATCCTCAGCTTCAAACCCTGAACCTTTTAGCCTGGCTAATTCCTTGAGCTGTCCCTCAGTAAGCAGGTGCTGGATGTCATTCTGGAAGCAAGGAGACCTAGTACTAGAAAATCCTATGTTGAAAAGTAGAAAAGATACTGTTACTGGAGCCAGACCCAGGATATGGGCACTATGGTGCCCAGCTTACCTCATATTCTTCAGTACTTAACAGAAATGCTCCACAAGGGCTTATCCTTCTCGTCAATTAAAATTCATGCCTCTGCAATTTCAGCACATTATAATACTGAACCACCCCTCTTCTCTCACCCCCTGTTAAAGCAATTCCTCAGTGAGGCTAAAAATTTAAGAGCCCCTACTCCAGTCTGGGACCTAAACTTTGTATTGGAAAAGCTCACTCTCCCTCCATTTGAACCAGCTGCAACTGCAGAGTTGAAATTCCTTTCTTGGAAAACAGCCTTCCTTGTAGCCATCACTTCAGCAAGAAGAGTGTCTGAATTACAGGCCCTCATGGCAGTGGAGCCCTTCATTATCTTTCATGCAGACAGGGTTTCCCTCAGGACCAATTCTTTCTTTATGCCCAAGGTGGTGTCTAGTGTGGCCCTAAATCAGTCCATTCATTTGCCTACCTTTTTCCCCGAATCCACAAAACAAAGGAGAACGAATTCTGCACTCTTTGGACGTGCACAGACAACTGAGATTTTATTTGGACTGGAGTAAGCCTCTCAGAAAATCTGAACAGCTGCAAGATGGCTTTGCTGCAGGGGCAGAGGGGAAGGCCATTTCAAAGCAAACCATTTCTAAGTGGATAGCCCATTGCATTCATTTCTGCTATAAGCACCATAGAAAACCTACCCCACAGGGGATAAGATCACATTGCACCAGGGCTTTATCTACCTCTACAGCCTTTCACAGACGGGTCCCTACCAGGGACATCCTAGAAGCTACTACCTGGAGCTCTGTACATACCTTCACCAAGCATTACCACATGTCTATTTTTTCTAAATCCAGAGCTGAATTTGCCACTGTGGTTTTGCAGGGCTTAATAGCTGGCCCTAATGCTCTCTAACTTCCTCCTCCCTACCTTAGCTTTGGGAATCAACCAAATGTAATGACTGCAACAGTGAAACACGAAGAACATAGTACAGTTGTGTACACTTACCATAAATGTAGATGTTCGAGTGTATTCACTGTTACAGTCCTGGTTACACTCCCTCCAGCCCCCTGACTTCTCTTGGCTCTACCTTTGCTTCTTGTTTTAAGCTTTCTGGTGTGTTTGCTTTTTGATGGAGGTGTAGCATAACATATAATTGCTTCCCTTTGTGGGGGCAGCTGACATCTGGGGCAAGAATAACTAATGTAATGGCGTCAGCTGCATGTTTTATACCCCTGACGACCTGACAACAGGGAAGAAGAGACAGCATCCGATGCAGGAATCCAAGATTCTGGTATTCAGGCCAGCTGTGGGCTACCTGCAGGCAGATAACTCAAATGTAATGACTGCAACAGTGAATACACTCGAACATCTACATTTATGGTAAGTGTACACAACTGTACCTTTTATAAGCCCCTTTTGGGTTTCACCAGTACACCTACAGTCAGTCAGGATGTACAAGACAAAGGTAATGTTGACTACAACAAAGCTTTGGTTTTGCTTTACAATGGACATTTCAGGGAAATTAAATTTGTTATTGAAAAACTTTGGTCTGTTTTCAAACATGACCTGGAGGTTGCCAGTAAGTTAGGTGAAAGGCCAAACATAGTATACAAGAAAGAGGCTTGTTTAAAAACTATGATTGAAAGGAGTTTGGGGAGTTCCAACAAAGGTAAAATGAGTAAATGTAGACACTGCACCCAATGTAACGTGATGCTGGAGGGTGCAGAAGTTTTCATACATGGACATGAAATGATTAAGTTACAAAAGAAATTTAATTGTGACAGTAAGGGGGTGGTATATGCCGCAGTCTGTAATAACTGTACCTGTTTTTATATAGGTAAGACTATCAGGCATTTCAGATATCGTGTTTACCAACATTGTTATGACATTAAAAAGAAGGATGAACATAATGCCCTTTTTTTGACAAATCAAAATGTATCCCACACATTCCTTTAAATTCATTGTTATAGAAGGTTTGGCCCAGGACCCTGGGGGGGTGGGGGATGGGTCCCCAATGACACCATTTTAGAATTTATTGAAAGTGGCAACTTACAGTTAATGCAGGGCGACATCCAGGACTAAATTATGTCATTTCTATCTCGAGTTATTTAAATTTGAAATCTATGCTAGCATCATAGTTGACATGTCATTATTAATTAGTGTTCATGTTTTTTTCATTTTGTTGCATTGTCTTACATTATTAACTATCACTGTTTGTACCATCTTGTGAGGTGCACAATTGTTTTAGTTAAATGTATATACCTTTAATCATTAATTGGGAACATGGGGTTGTGTCCTTTTAGCTCTTTTTAGTCTTTGGGCTTTTGCTGTGTTTTTATTCTGAAGAAGTCCTGACATTGTGCAGACGAAAGCGCTTAATCTGTGATAGTAATAAATTCAGTGTTCCTTTTAGCCACAGTGGTCATGTTTTTGTTTTAGTTGGTGACTGTTTTATCATGGTTTGTGTATAGTTAATGCTATTCCAATAACCAGGACCCTTTTGAGGCCTGTTTACCTCTGGTTCTTGATTATTTGTGAAAATTATTGTCCTATATCTTTTCTTACTCCTATGATAGGTTAATTTTTCATAATTTCTCCTTGTCTGCCCTTGGATCCTCCCTTGCTTCCTATGCCCAAATTAAGCTGTTTTTGAAAGGAGTTTTACATATCTGTCCACCTAGAAAAAAGGTAGCTCCTCCCTGTAATCTTACATTTGTGCTTGAAAAGTTTACTGTTTCATCTGCCTGATTTGGGGTTCTTAACATGGAAGACCTTTTTCCTCATTGCACTAACTACTGTTAGGAAAATGTCTGAGTTATAAGCTGTTTTGTGGTGATTCAGCCCTACCTTATTTTCCGCAAAGGTGTCTTAAGAACAAATCCTTCTTTTATGTAAAAAGCAGCCTCACAGTTTACCTTCAGCCATTCTGTTAATCCCTCTACATTTTTTCTTGACTGTAAAAGCAAGGGAGGAAAAATATTTTCATATTCTGGATGTCCACAGGCAGCTCAGCTACTACCTGGACAAAACACAGTCCTTCAGAAAAGCTGACTAGCTAAAGGTAAGAGGAAGGGACAACCAGTATCTAAGCGGACAATTTCTAAATGGCTGTCTCATGGTGTTTCTTTGTGTTATTCTCACCATAAAAAAACACTTCCAGACAGAGTTAGGGCCCATTCTGGCAAGGTGATGGCTTCTTCACTTGTTATCTGGAAAGGGATGGACTGTAGAAGCATTCAAGAGGCAGCAACTCGATTCTCTGTATATACTTTTAGAAAGCACTACAAACTGGATTACGTTTGCAGGTCCAGAACACGCTTTGCTAAGACCTTTCCCAAAGAGTTTCAGAGTTCTTAATTTATTTTTCTCTTCCCTTTTCAGGCTATATAGATCAGTATGTATGTATGCTTTTAAGAAGCTTTCCATGGGCTTCACAAGTGTATAAATACTGAGCACGTGCGAGCGTGACTGCCATTTTGTAGTAAGATGTTGAGATATAAGCATGCATGTCTGTGTAGTCTGTCAGTTAATCAATCAGTGGTTTATATTTTGTACTGCTGCTATCCATCCTGATGTGTTTCTGTGTAATAAAGCATATAAATGAACTACCCCGGCTGTTCATCTTCAGTTATAAACCAAGACAAGCGACAGGCTACTACAGTAGTGATCTGATAGTGAACATAATACACTTATGTAAGAAAATGTACCAAAACTATAAATGTTTTAATAGGTCACTGTTGCAGTAGCTACCCCCTTGCTCCAGTCCCCTACTTTTGTTGTTATTGGTATGTATATACCCTTGTGCATATAGTTACAGTTATATTAAATTCCCTATCATTTTTCTTTCAAGGCTGTTGCCTCCCTTCTTGGCGCAAGAAAGTTCTGAGGTTTCTGGTGCTGTAACTGTCTTTATATATGGAGTTCCATTCAAGCTCCTGACAGACCACGTGGAGAGCACCATTATGCTTTGAAAAAGCAGGCTGGTGGCAGGGGGTAGGACCCAAACAACTTAGATTACTACAACAATGATGTAGTAGAGCATCTGCTGTTGTGGTAAGTGTACTTGCACAACTGTACTTTGCTGATTTGAATTTTTAGGGACAGTTGCAGGCTACAAGGTGTAAACAAGTTAGTGTCCGATACCAACCAACAGAGACAGTCAGTAACTAAAACTAGAAGCTACAAGCTAAAAAAAAAAAACATTTTAAAATGTATACATTTGTCTTTGGGAAGAAACATCAAGTAAAAACACTGCTGACACACTTATCTTGAGAAAAAATCTGAAATTTGGATTTGAATGTCAAGTCTTGCTGACAGGGATAAATGCCTCTAATAAAAAGATGGTCTATTAATAAAGATATACATGGCATTTTGTGATAAAAATGAGCCACGAGAGTTACTTGCTGTTATGGAACTTTATCTGTTGCTATACACATACACACACACACATACATACATATATATATATGTGTGTGTGTGTATATATATATATATATATATATATATATATATATATATATATATATATGTGTGTGTGTGTGTATATATATATATGTATTATAGATATATATATATATATATATATGTATTATATATATATATATATATATATACACACACATACACACACGCACACGTCAGTACACGTGTGTTATACATTATAGCTATACAAAATACACAGGCAAATATGTATATCTGTGTGTATCTTTATATATCTATGTATTCACACACACACACACACACACACACACACACACACACACACACACACACACACACACACACGTATGTAATGTTACATGCATAAGTATTTGTGTGTTTGCGTGTCTGTGATTACATTATGGTTGGATGACAACACAAAAAAGCAACAAATGAGAGGGGAAAAAAGCAAATTCATAAATGAGTGACATACAAAAAGAGTAAATCACAAAATATTGAAAATCTCTCTGCTGCTGTCCATAAACCCCTACTACAAAACACAGGTCAAGCATCATCTCAGCATTGGTACTGTTAGGGAAAGCAGTTTTAGTAGCATAATGTGTAGGGTGGGGTTAGGGGTAGGGATAGGGGTAGGGTTAGCACATCTACCCCTAATCCTAACCCTAGATGTTATGTTACTAAAAATCCTTTCCCTAACAGCACCCCTACATAAGACAATGGGACCAGAACATAGACAACACAAAACATGCACGACACTGACTACATGCACGCTAACTGCTACACTAAGATTTTGTACATTTTCAGTAAAATATTAATTTTCTTGCACATTCTTAATTGCCTACACTATATAAAACTTGAATTCAGCCATATGTGATTTACACAAATGAGCATATTCCCTCATTTGTGCAATCACAGTTTTTTACACCCATACAAACTTGTTAACCAAATGAGTTGACAACCATGTGTGTGTGCGTTTATAGATATATATTCACACTTCGCATCACCAAAAGAACACCATCCCCACGGTGAAGTATGGTGGTGGCACTATCATGCTTTGGGGTTGTTTTTCTTCAGCTGGAACTGGGGCTTTAGTCAAGGTGGAGTGAATTGTGAACAGTTCCAAATACCAGTCACTTTTGGCCCAAAACCTTTAGGCGTCTGCTAGAAAGCTGAAGATGAAGAGGAATTTCACCTTTCAACACGACAATGACCGCAAACATACATACATGCAAATCAACAAAAGAATAGCTTCATCAGAAGTAAATTAAAGTTTTGGAATGGCCCAGCCATTGCCCAGACCTAAATCCAATAGAAAATCTGTGGGGTGACCTGAAGAGGGCTGTGCACAATAGATGCCCTTGCAATATGACAGATTTGGAGTGTGTTTGCAAGGAAGAGTGGGCAAATATTGCCAAGTAAAGATGTGCCATGCTGATAGACTCCTACCCAAGAAGACTGAATGCTGTAATTAAATCAAAAAGTGCTTCAACAAAGTATTAGTTTAAGGGTATGCATAATTCAGTGCCTCAGTCTCTCTTTCAGATTTCATTATGAAGCTTTCAGGAGGTAACCACATTGTATTAGGTTCATAGGTTCATACTAGGCTATCTGCCCTGGGGCATTTATAAGCCTAGCCCGATTGTGTTTGGCTTACGCCACCCCTTGATTTGAGTATACTGTGCCCTTTTTAAAGTTTAGTTTACTGTGCCTCTGTCTAATAGTGACACGGAAGTAATCCCCGGGACAAACCTACGATCCCCCATCCACTCATCAAGATTCTTCTTGAAGAGAGTCAGTGAGGTGCTCTGCCCAACATGAATTGGAATTCTATTCCAGAGCGAAGGGAGCCTCTGGGTTATGAATCTGTCCCTCCAGCATGTTCTATTTATTTCTGTGCTGAGGTTCAAGTCCCTCGAGCGCGTGGCTCTAAGGGATTTAGATTTACTGAGGTGGAGCATGTCCATTAATTCTCGGTTGGACATAGCTTTATATGTCAGGCATAGATCACCTCGAAGTAGGCAGTATGCAACTGAGTAGAGCTGAAGTTTTTTTAACCGAGCAGCATATGGCATCTGTTTGAGTCCCTTGATCCTCCTGGTGAGGTACTTTTGGGGTCTTTCTAATTGCTGCAGGTGTCGGGTAAGGTACATCCCAAAGGGGGCATTGTATTCTATGATGGGTCTGATGAGGGATGAATAAAGAGGCACAATTACCTCTCTTGATCTAGATGTGAATCCTTTCATGATGAGGTGGGTTATGTAGAAGGTCTTTCTAACCACTTTGGCACTTTGGCAATGTGGGTGTCAAAGGAGAGATTGCTATCAACTTGGGTCCCCAGATCCCAAATTACTTTCTCTGTACTTAATGGGTTACCACCTATGTGGTAATTTGTGGGCACATTGTTTTTGCCAAAGGGTATGACTATACACTTTTTGGCATTTAGCTTTAGACCATGGCTCTGGCACCAGTTATTCATCTCTGCGAGACCTTTTTGAAGGATGTTTGTGTCAGCTGGAGAGTCGATTATGGCGCCCAGTTTGCAGTCATCTGCGAACTTGGTGAGCCATAGTCCTCCCACGTTGGCCTGTACCTCAGAAAAGTAAATACCGAACAAGCGAGATCCCAGGACAGAACCTTGTGGGATG
Organism: Protopterus annectens; assembly: GCF_019279795.1. Classification (NCBI taxonomy): domain Eukaryota; kingdom Metazoa; phylum Chordata; order Ceratodontiformes; family Protopteridae; genus Protopterus; species Protopterus annectens. The sequence goes on from NC_056731.1 coordinate 881,388,528, forward strand.
CCACTTGTGACCGGTTTCGAGTCTGACATGGCTCCAGCAACTCTGACTCTGTGGGTTCTGTCTTTGAGCCAGTTTGCGACCCATCTTGTGACATAGGGGTTTATATTTAGGCTGGATAGCTTATCTATGATGCCCGAGTGGGGTATTGTGTCAAATGCCTTTGTGAGGTCCAGATAGGCTGTGTGGACTACCTTCCCTTCATCTATGGCCTTGGTGACTGTTTAGAAGAAGTCGACCAGGTTCAAGAGGCAGGATCTGCCCTTGACGAAGCCAAATTGGGTAGGGTCTAGTGTCTGTAGGTCCCCAATGTCTTTGTTTATGAGTTCCATGATGATCCTCTCCATAGCCTTGCAGACTAGGCTAGTCAGACTTATGGGGCGATAGTTTCCAGGGTCCGCAGAAGTGCCACCTTTGTGGAGTGGGACCACTGTTGCTGTACGCCATTCTTTGGGCACATACCCTGTAGTGAGGCTGAGATTGTACAGCAGTTTTACTTGAGGGATTAGTTCTTCTTGGAGTTCATGCAGGACGCAACCCGGGACACCAGCTGGTCCCATGGAAGCAGTGTTTTTTGCTTTGGAGAGGGCGGCCTTCACCTGAGCATCAGAGATGTTTGGGAGGCTGCACTCTGCCGGGATAGATACTTGCTCTTTGGGGGTGGAGAAGTTTGCACTGAACCTGTCTGCCAGGATATTGGCGATGTCTGTGGGTTCAGTGTATTTTTTGTTGCTTAGAATCAACTCAGAACAAGTCTGGGAGTTGCATCCCGGGTTCCTAACATAACTGAAAAAAGCCTTATGATTGTCTTTAGTGTCCTGTGCAATTTTTCTCTCGAAGCTGGCCTTAGAGGATTTTATGAGGGATCGTAATTTTTTGCTAGTACTGATCAGAGATGCCTTCCCTTTTAGAGATTTTGCTCTATCATGTAGTAGCTTCCTCCTTCTGTTGTATTCTGCTACAATAATCATCTGTGACTGATATTCTTCACTCAGGGGTTTCAATACAAAGCTGCACCACTTTAGTTGCTGCAGTCTGTGACATGTATCAAGTGAAGACAATTATGGCAAAAGACTTGAGACTTTTAGCTGATGTAATGAGAACACAGAAAAAAGGCATTCTAGGCCATTATTTTACCTTGCATACAGAGAGTTCCAAAACAAGTCCACAGTGGAAACTGAATATAATGCTAAATGCCTTCATTTGGAATAGAACATCTCTGAATCATTTGATATTCTGACTGTACATAAAAGGCCATATTTGTATCCTACTTTGAGATTTCATGATGAAAGTCGTTTGCTACACCTACAGCATAATACAACTGAAAGTGAAACCTAGGATTGCTGATCTACCCTTAAGGATTTCATTACAGCAGCATGCAAAAGTTGGCCATAACCATTGCAGTTGTTCCACTCAGTGTGTGTGGCATATAAAAAATATATAGGCCATTTCTGTAATCGGCAAACTAATCAGAAGTTCAACACAACAGCAGTTACGGAAATGGAATAATACTGTAAAATGTCTGAATCGGGCAGTGTACCATTTTGTAATAATGGACCTGCTGCTTATATATAAAAACACTGTGTCTCAGTCTCCCTGTGAGGTTTCATAAACCTTTCATGCAATAACCATTGTGAGTTTATCTATAAATTTTATTTATATATATATATATATATATATATATATATATATATATATATATATATATATATAAAGTATTAGTTTAAGGGTGTGCACACTTATGCAACCAGCTTATTGTACGTTTTATATTTTTTTATATTTTTCCCCTAACAAATTTGCTTTTCAATTGAATTGTACAGGTTATAGGTCACATTAAAGGTGGGGAAAGTTTTGAAATGATTTATTGTGGTCTCATTTTTTATATCACAAAAACCTGGCATTTTAACAGGGGTGTGTACACTTTTTATATCCACTGTAAGTGTGTTTTCAGCAATTCAGTCTCCATGTTTCGGGACTTTGCTGATTTTATACTTCTCATTTACTAATAATAATACACTAAAGACAAATTCGGGATATGAGATGCATTTTGCTACCTTGAGCAGAAGTGTATTGTACACCGAATGGAATCTTGAGTATAATGCAGCTTGGCAGTCTGTCACATTCTAATGGTCTTGTAGGTCTGTTGATGGATATCATCAGTACATAGTTATATATCTGAAACAGTTTATATTTTCTACCAGTTTTTGTTCAGCAAATCTGGATATTTATTTGCAAACAGTAGTTTGAGCTTTTAGGTGCAAAGGTAACACAGCAGCTGCACACTGAATTCTGAGTGCAAATTCATAGTTACCACTAATGCCTACCTTTTTTCTGTAATAGCATTTCAGTTGTTAGAAAACATCCCATTCAGGGGCAGAGTTAATGTTTTTTATTCTTATGTTATAAATTGTGGTTTTATATAGTATGGGCCCAATTCCAAAAGACTAACTCTTTTTTTTAATTTCTCCAAGTCTTTTGGGTTTCTAATACCATGACTGGAATTGACCCCATTCCTAAGTCAAAGTATGATTAAAGTTCATGAAATTAGTATTGTTTCAGTTTTTGATGTCAGCCAGTAGTGCTCTTCACAGCACCTGTAATCTGCCCAGTAATGACTCCTTCTGCAGTTCGTATGGAGTTACATGTATTGGTAACGTATCTAAATACGACTGTAAATTCTTTTTTATAAGACCCGTTGCTCCTGCTACTATTTTAACTGTCTGAGTATCTTTCTTCTACATTGTTCTCGTTTCTGCCTGCAAATCCTGATATTTTAGGATTTTGTGTCTGTATGCAAGACGCTGTAGTCACTGGGTGTGGCAATTTCAATTACCAATGCTACTTTTGTCTTCTTTTCTTGGATGACTATACCAGATTTTCTAGCATCTATCTTTTGAGCTGTTGGTATTGGATGATCCTGTGTGATGTAGACTTCTTCATTTTCTATGATGCTTTGTGGCTCCTGTTTCCAGTGATGTTCTTCGTGTTTCACTGTTGCAGTCATCACATTTTGGTTATCTGCTTGCAGTAGCCCTCAGTCTGCCTGATTAACAAAGTCATGGGTCCTGCGTCGGTTGCTGTCTCTTCTTTTGTGACGTCATGTAGTCAGGGGTATAAAACATGCAGCCAACACCATTAAATCAGTCTTTCTTGCTGTGTGGTGCCCAAAGCAGAAGCAGTTTGCAAGGGCCGGTCGGCCGACTCCTGAAATGTTTGTTTTCGAGTTTCAAAACCGAAGTCTTCAACTAAAAGTTAAGTACCCCATTGGGAAACTTTTTCTTGCTGTAAACCGATGTCAGTAAAAGTAAATAATTGCATTTCTTGTGGAAAGCAAATACCTCATAAAGATTTTCATTCATACTGTTTTCCTTTCCTAGTCCCTGACCACGACATACCTCGCTGTCGGTTTTGTGCCTTATTTAAACCACAAACTATCCGTCATTGGTATATTTTCGCTTCTAAATATTTTGATGCTCGGTTCAATTATCCAGATATGTCTTCAGTAAGCCATCCGACTACCGACATTCTGAAAAAACGCAAAGATAAAGACATAGAAAGGCCGCCTAGGTCCAAAGCTGCCGACGACACTTCTCCTAAGCTAGTTCGCCGGTACTCAGTGAGCCGCTATCACAGCCCCTGATACCCGCTACTTCAGATTCGCAGGCCTCTACTGCGATCCATTCAGAGTCCGGTATGCCACGAGATACTTCAACTGTGGAACCTGCGGATGTCTCTACCTTGGATGGGTCCGGAGCCGCTCTGCAGTCACTTGCTTCTGAGTGTGTATTCAGGCCTTCTGACTTGCATATTAAACCGACGCCATCTTCTTCTTCTTTAAGGCCTAAAACTCGAACCATGCCTAGAAAACTGACTCCCAGACTGCATGGTCAGGCCCCCATGCCTAAAAAACAAATGACAGGAATGGCTGAAGACCTTATTACTTTAATCGGGGGAACCAACCTTCCCCCTCTAAGAGACGTTGGACTGAGTTTGCTTATGATACATCTGACCAGGATTCTGAAATTTCTGTTTCCTCTGATGACCAGGATTTACCCTTATCTACCTTTGAGGATTCTGATGCTGAGGACTCTATTCCCTCTGCTCCCCCCTCACCCCTGGAGGATTTCTCTTTTGGTGAAACCTTGCATATTCTTAGGGAACATTTTTGTTGAGAAAGTCAGGATTTCTCTGATTCTAAAAAGAGGCTTAGGGATTTCTTACTCCTGCCCCAGCACAGGCTTTTAGCTATACCTCCTGTACTAGACATTGTTGATGATGCCTTTTCGGAATCTAGCTTGGTCCCTGACTCTCTGCCTCCTGCTCCCAGAAAACCGGATAGATATTACAGGGTTCCTGACTCTCACAAGTTCCTTTTCAAAAATCCTACTGCGGATCCTGAGACCATTTCACAGGGACCCAAGGGCATTAAAGCTACTACTGCCAAAAATCCTACCCCCTCTGATAGAGACTCCAGGGCACTGGATAGATGGGGGTAAGAAGATATACACTTCTGCAGCTTTGGCCATTAGGGCCTTAAACTGCCAGTTTCATATGTTAAAGTGTCAGTATCATATTACTAGATTGCTTAAACAGAAAATGATGTTGATTCCTGATTGTGCTGAAAATAAAGATTTACAGGATTTAATGCATTCTGCTGAACAAGTTGGAAAACATACTTTGCAATGTGGTTTTGATTCACTAGAGGCATCTTGCAGGGCTGCTGTCACTGCGTCTGTACTTAGAAGGCATGCTTGGCGTAAGGAGAAATACTTGCCAGATGATGTTAAAGCAAAATTACTGGATGCTCCCTTAAATCAGGACCGCCTGTTTGGCAATGAGGCAGAAGAAGTTCTTAAAAAGATGGAGGAAAAAAACAAATCTATGCAAACTGTTAAAGATTTCTTACAAGTACAACCTCCAAGATTTAGTAGGCATTGGCCTTCTAAGAATTGGTCCTTTCCTGCCACTTCCAGGCCTTCTCAGTCCAAACCCAGATCTAGCAGAGCACCCAGGCTCCAGTCCCAAAGTATGCACAGGACTAAGCAGTGGGGGGCCACTTCCAAATTTGGGAGTAGTAAAACTCCCCCCCCTATGTTAAACTGTCTCAATGACTTCTTTTTAAAACTTCCAAGCACTTCTCAGCTAACTGCCCCTTTGGCGGGAAAGATTGCTCTACATGCAAAAAACTGGGAACTCATTACCCTGGACAAATGGGTTTTAAATATAGTGTCCCAAGGATACAGATTTCACTTCCACACGTTACCAACCCCAAACAGTTGGCCAAATCTACCTCCAAATCAGTGGGCAGAGGCTCAAAAGCAAGTACTCTCTCTCTCTCTTAAGCATAAAGGCTATTCAAACTGTACCAGAAGAGGAAAAGGGACAAAGTTGCTACTCAAGACTTTTCCTGGTACCCAGAAAAGACAATTCATTGTGTCCTATCCTGGACCTGTCTACTCTAAACACCTTTTTGGTGATTCCAAAATTCAAGATGCTGATTCTTCTTCACCAGTTGCTTCCTATGCTAGGCAAAGATGCCTGGTTGGCAACACTTGATTTAAAGCATACCTACACATCCCAATCAGGGAATCTTGCAGATGATACCTACACTTCAAAGCAGGCTACACGCACTATCAGTTCTCTGCACTGCCCTTTGGCTTATTTACTGCACCCAGGATATTCACAAAGTGCCTAGCTCCAGTCATTGCATTTTGCAGGCAAAGAAATGTTCAAATATACCCATACCTGGACGATTGTTTAATTCAGGCAGAAAGCCAGGACATACTTTTGAATCATCTGGCCTTTGTACAAAGGGTGCTAACTTGTCTGAGGTACACCATAAATGAAAATAAATCACATCTGGTACCCTGTCAATAAGTTATATTCCTGGGAGCAAGCTTGAATACAACTTCACAGATGGCTTTCCTCACTCCAGAGAAACAAATTAATTTGACAACCTACTTCAAACTAGTGGCCACAAAAACCCTTCTATCTGCAAGGCAAATACTGCAAGCCTTGGGGTTCATGGCCTCTAGCATTCTTCTAATTCCATATTCAAGACTGCATATGAGGAAACTACAATGGTATCTAAAAAGCCTATGGTGTCAACATTCTCAAGATCTAGAAGCAATGATTCCTATCATTCCTTGCCTACGCCTAGAGTTCCTTTGGTGGGCAGAGGCCTGCCACGAAAACAAGAGACTACCATTCACTCTACCCCCTGCCACCCCAAACCCTAACAGACGCATCAGACTATGCATGGGGGGCTCACCTGGCAGGGAAGTGCATTCAGGGCAAATGGAACCCAAGTCAAATGCACCTGCATATCAATCAAAAAGAAATGTTAGCTGTACTGAATGCTCTGACAGCCTTCAAGGACCACATTCTTCCAGGACAATTAATGGTAAAGACGGACAACACCACTGTTATGTGGTACATAAACAAGCAGGAGGGTACCCATTCTTCCCCCCTCTACAGACTAGCTGTGGCATTGTGGAACACAGCCTTGAGCTACCAAGTGCATCTACAAGCTCAATTCCTGCCAGGAAAACTAAACACACTGGCAGACGGACTAAGCAGAAACCTCATGGACCCACACGAGTGGAAACTGGAACCAAAGATTTTCATCATATTGACGAACAAATGGGGGAGCCCAGATATAGACCTGTCTGCCTTCCCCCAGAACTACCAATTGGACAAATTTTGCACAAGGACTCCCCACAAACAAGCTTGGAAAGTGGATGCTCTGTCCTTCAGCTTATGCCTTTCCTCCTCTGCCTCTCCTCTCCAAAGTACTACTAAAGATCAAACAGGACAAACCAAGGATGATATTGATTGCACCAGACTGGCCACGCCAACACTGGTACCCCCTCTTGCCCAGTGTGTCACTGTTGGCCCCATGGCACTTGCCTCAGACCCCCTACCCTGCTGTCTCAGCAGGAGAACCAGATTCTGCACCCTCAGCTTCAAACCCTGAACCTAGTAGCCTGAGCCTGGCTTATTACCTAATCTCTCCTTTACCATCCCCTCAGTAAACCAGTGATGGATATCATTTTAGAGGCAAGGAGACATAGTACTAGAAAATCTATGCTGAAAAATGGAAAAGATTCTGTGCCTGGAACCAATCTCAAGGGATGAGCGCAGCAGCGCCCAACTTAACCTCAGATTTTAAAATACTTAACTGAGATGCTTCACAAGGGCCTTTCTTTTTCCTCCATCAAAATTCACGCCTCAGCCATTTCAGCTCATTATAACATAAAACCTCCCCTCTTCGCTCATCCATTGCTCAAGCAGTTCCTCACAGGGGCCAAAAATTTAAGACCACCTTGAAGAGCCCCAACTCCAGCCTGGGCCCTTAACTTTGTATTGGAGAAACTCACACTTCCTCCTTTCGAGCCAGCTGCTAGAGCAGATTTAAAATTCCTTTCTTGTAAAACAGCCTTCCTTTTAGCAATCACTTCAGCAAGAAGGGTATCGGAGTTACAGGCCCTTATGGCAGTGGAGCCTTTCATCATTTTTCATGCGGACAGGGTGTTCCTCAGAACCAATTCCTCCTTCATGCCCAAGGTGGTATCCAGTGTGGCTCTTAATCAGTCCATTCATTTGCCAACCTTCTTTCCTGGTCCACAGAAAAAAGGAGTAACGGATACTGCACTCTTTAGATGTGCACAGACAACGTAGATTTTACTTGGACAGGACTAAACCTCAAAGGAAATCTGAACAACTGCTGGTGGCATTTGCTGCAGGGACAGAGGGGAAGGCTATTTCAAAGCAAACCATTTCTAAACGATTAGGCCATTGCATTCATTTCTGCCATAAGCTCCATGGAAAACCTATCCCATAGGGGATCTGACCCCATTCAACCAGGGCTGCATCTATCTCTACAGCCTTTCTCAGAGGGGTCCCTACCAGGGACATCCTAGAAGCTGCTACCTGGAGTTCTGTACATACTTTCACCAAGCATTACCATTTGCCAATTTTCTCTAAATCCAGATGTGACTTTGCTACTGCAGTCTTGCAGGGCCTTATAGCAGGTCCTAATGCTATCTGAATTCCTCCTCCCATCCTTAGCTTTGGGAATCTACCCAAATGTGATGACTGCAACAGTGAAACATGAAGAACATAGTACAGTTGTGTACACTTACCATAAATGTAGATGTTCGAGTTTATTCAGTGTTACAGTCCTGGTTACCCTCCCTTCAGCCCCCTGACTTTTTTTTTTTTTTGGCTATACCTCTACTCTCCTTTTCTATACTTAAAAGCTTTTTGGTGTATTTGATTTTTTATTGGAGGTATATCCTTGTGTGTGTGTGTGTGTATATATATATATATCTATATAAATATTTTATTGCTTCCCATTAAGGGGACACCTGACATCTGGGGCAAGAAAAACTGATGTAATGGCGTCTGCTGCACGTTTTATATCCCTGATAACCTGACGTCACGGAAGAAGAAACAGCAACCAACGCAGGACCCAAGACTTTGTTAATCAGGCCGACTGAGGGCTACTGCAAGCAGATAACCCAAATGTGATGACTGCAACAGTGAATACACTCTAACATCTACATTTATGGTAAATGTATACAACTGTACTTTTTTTGCCACTTCAGTACCATAATGTTTGCACAATCCCCAGTGCAACAATCTCGGCACATTATTATCCCTTTCAGTATACAGTCCTTCTGCCATTAGTATGTCACAACCAGCAATGAGGTGTGCAGCTGTTTCAAATTTTGTTTTACAAAACCACATTTGTCTGTTTCTCCCACATGTTCAGTGGACTTTATAAACCAACTTGTATGCAGCCAGTATTAACCTTTCATCTCTTGGTTTTAAGTTGCCTCTCCTAAACCATTCCTATGTTCATTCCTGATCAACATGAGATTCTTCCAAAAATTTTCTATACTTGCAATTATATTTATGCTTTTTCCACATTTCTTGCGTTCTCATCTGATCCTTCACCTTATATTTTTTCTTTTTTTTTTTTTTGGCACATTCACTTTCTGCCTGATTTATATCTACTTCTGGTTTGATTTCCATTCCTGCTTGGCGCCAATAAGCTTCTGCTAAATTAAGCAGAGAAGTCATCTTAGATTTATTTTCCTCATGTTTCAAAACTTTCACTACGTTTAGGTCTTATGAGGTCAGCAGATGTGTGTGGAGTCCCACGATTGCAGATCTGTACATATAATCAATTTCAAGGAGGCCCGTCCCTTCTTCGGAACGTGAAATATATAATTTTGGTATGCACTGATTTTTATAAATCATTTGGTGAGCATAAAGCATCCTTCTTGTTTTCCTTTCTAATCTATCTAACATGTTTTGGGGCCAATCAGTCACTCCAAAATTGTAAGTTAGGACAGGAAGAGCCTGGATTTTGTTCCTAGATGTCAGTGCTGTTTTCAGGATTAATTTAAGTCTTCTGAAGTATTTCTTACTAAGTTTTATTCACATTGTTCATGTTTTATTGTTACTCTTAGTATACGTGACTTACTCTGATGTAAGCCTACCCCGATTCTCACTTACTCTGGGTATAAGTGACTTAATCCAGTATAAGGCCTATCTATAAAGCAAGCTCACACCAGGGACCAGATTACAAAAGGCTTGCTCTCAGTGTAAGTGACACTCTCCAGTGTATACACGGACATACTGCAGTATGAGCCACATGCTTTGGATAAGTACTGTGCAAGGAAAAGCATGTTTTTTGCTTCTGCCAAAATACAGGTGTGTATCTGTGTGTGTGTGTGTGTGTGTGTGTGTGTGTGTGTGTGTGTGTGTGTGTGTGTGTGTGTGTGTGTGTGTGTGTGTGACTGTGTGTGTGTGTGTACTATTTTTTATACAGATTTTTGTTGATCATACCTCCCTTCCACTTAGTCTTTCCAGATGTTAGAGCTACAGTAAACCGTCTCACATTTTGTCAAAGGAATGTTAAGTATTGTGGTGACCAAAATGGTAAACATCTGCTTTCCTGTCATATTAAAGAATACAGGAGATTTGAAAAAAAAAATAATTAGATGTAAAATCCACAGCAACCTCTTAGTTATAATTTGACATGACCTGAGCAACAGAGCTCCTTACAGATCATTCCAGATTTGATATTAAAAGCAGGCAGCTACCTTAGAATTACCCAACCAACGTAAATATTACAAAATTCAGCAATTGCCAAAATTCTACTCTCTCACCTCAAAATCAGCAAAAGAAAGTCCATATGTACCTCAACAATTTATACTCAACCAGTCAATAACATTAGTACCAAATCCTTCACAGGATGACTGGCAACATCCTCCAGAAAACCTTCATGTTAGGTGATCTAAATAAAGACTGTCAGTCTCTAAACTGCAGCAACCCCAAGGAATTAATAAATGTTATTACCCAGCCGATAAATTCCCCCACCAGACACAACAGAAACACTAACAGGGAGTCCATACTTGACTGGATTGTAAAAAACAAACCAGACAAAGTGAAATCCTCTGGATGCTTACCAGATGCATTCAGTGACCATCTCCCAACCCTGTAATAAAAAAAAGTTTAATAAACCCTAATGTTTTGTTTACAATCAAGTACATAATCTAACAAGATTTGACAGAGCAATATTTCATCTCATCCCTGACTGTCCACAACTGGAACATACTGAGAACAGTGCCCATAGATGAAGCAGTCATCCACTTAAGTGCATGTTCTTTAAAATTCTAATTGAATTAGCCTCAGTCAGAGAAAAAAGGGTAAAATCTAAAAAAGCACCATGGCTAACAAAAGAAACCAAATATTTTATGCTGCAAAAGGACAAAGCATGTAAAGAACGGTATAAAAACAAAACATAATCCACCTTCCAAATCTTCAGGCATCTGATAAGCCTCACCATGCTCCATTTTAAAACAGAAAAAAAAAATCTTACTCGGCGACCCCCAAAATAAATATCAAAATAATCCAAATTTAACCTGCTCATCCCTAAACAAACTAATACACCCAGGCCAAACTACCACACATTGTCCTACTATTACTAACAAAAATGATTCATTAGCTATTTTATTTGATGACCAGATTTGTCCCAACAGTACTTTCCATGATTGATGATAACACCAGTTCACCCCTCAATTCCCAATGATTTATCTAACCTCAGTCAGTCCTTATCCTTTTACTCTGTGCCAACCATAAGAAGGCTTCTGTCCAAAACTAATAACTGTAGCTGCTGCCAAACTTCCAACTAAATTTCTAAAAAATGCTGCTGATACAATAGCTTTCCCTATCTCTACTGTGACAAAACTGATCAATTAAGGAAAACATGCCCTGTCCACCTTGAAAAGAATCCTATACATTACCACTTCATAAAGTCAACTGAGTTAACAAAGTATAGACCAGTAGCTAGCCAATTGCTTCTCTCAAGAATCCTAAGGAAGTATATTCAAGCAGCTCATACAACATATAACCTCACTCAATCTCCTTTGTTAAACCCAAAATAGGTTCAGGTCAAACATAATACCACAACATCTCTCCTTAATTTTCACTAATGCTGTTAATCAAAACAGAAATGAGGGCAGTTTAGGGCTCTTTAGCTTCTTTACTTGTCCTTGACCTCTCCAGAGCCTTTGATACTGTCTCCCACTAAAATTTCCTCTCTAAACTTGCCCAACTAGGACTTTCACTCCCCGCCTCCTGGTTCCACAATTACGCATCCAGTTAGCAGCAAGCAGTTAAATGGCAACAACATCTGTCAGAATTTCAGCCTCTCTCCATCAGGAGTCCTCAAGAATGAATACCGGGCACCTTTCTGTTGAACATCTTCTTAAGAAGCTTAATATCACTACTAAACTGGCCAACCTCCTACAGATTGCCGATGATTCCACCTTCATCTGTTCCACTTCATCCATAACTAAATTACAGGAAACCACCAAACAGACCTTAGACTGCTCTGTTGCTAAATTTTAACTACTATTGTTGTGGAATGTAAAATTTCAGTTGTAATTCACTGTTAATGACTCTACAATTTTATTATTATTGTAGAATGTAAACATTTTTTTACTGTAGAATGCTGCATAAAGCTGTATGACTTCTTTGCTTTGTATATGTTTATGCTAATATGATTGTCATTGTTACTGGAGCTTTTCTCCTCGGGCCCCCACTGAAAAAGGGCACTTTTTAGGCCCAGTGGACTTCCCTGGTCATCAAACTGAAATAAATAACTAAATAAATAAATAATAGATCTCATCACTGCCTATCATTAAAACTAGATTGGCTTGAACTTCCTAACCAGCTTAGCTACTCACAGTTGATCACCACACACAACCTCTTGTACTCTCTAAACAAATGCTCAGCACTAAAGACCACTCTAAAATACTATCATCCAGCTGAAGACCTGTACTCAAGCAACAAACTAATATCAACCAGTAAGTCATACTACACTTTTGGAGACTCTTTATACTCACACTATGTCTCAAAACTCTGGCACTCAACCCCCGCTTACTTGAAGTAGGTAGAAAATCTAAATGCATTCAAAACCCAGGTTAAGGAACACCTATAGCAAACTTGGCATTGCCTTTCTTGCTGTCCTGGTTAGTTTGCTCTGTAGACCATTATTGCTAATAACTTCAACTTCCTCCTTAATTTTACCTACATAGCATATCTGCCTCCATCTATATATTCGTACTAACCACATTTATACTTTTCAGTCTTTACTTCTTTGATACAGACTAATTACATCAATGTCTATAGCCCTGCTCCACTAACTTTCCTTCTAGATATACTGTCAGTGGTATCTCTTAAACACAACTATTTCTTTACAATTTTTTCATCTAACATAGTACTCGACGAATACGTTCCTTTTTGCAGCTCCCTATTATCCTCAAAGTATTTAGTATATAAATGTTTGTATTTAATTTTAATTTTTTGCTAGTGTTGTACTAAACATACACCCCTAAACTCCCCACCCAATCTAGCCTATCTTCCCAGAATCTCCACCAACCCACTCCACCCCTCTCATCTCTTTCACTCTACTCAACCACCCCACCCACAGACCATGCACTTCCTCTTCTCCATTCTTACTAATACTCTGCTTCTCTACTTTATTTACCTCACCTACACCTCCCTGCACTCATACCAAGTCAAACATTTCCACTCACCAACACTAACACTATCCACACTCCACTCAGAATGCCACACATATATTAGCATTAACCCACAACTCTTTACTAACACAACCTCTCTCTTCTCCACCTCTCAAACACTTACACACCCACCATCCTAGTTCCCCCAGTCACCAAATACCACAAACTAACAATCAAACGTAGACTTCTCCTACTACACTCCATTACAAAAATAAAACTACAAGCTAACATCCATCCCAACCCAGCTCCCAATGACATCAACTCTCAAGATGTACTATCTTCCTCATGTCCCATACCTGCAACCTATATCCACTCTAGCACAAATTCCCATCCCTACCACCCCCTTTATAAAGCCTCTAACTCTGATCTGCTCCTTTTAAATCTCAACCTCCATAGCATCATAAATAAAACTGGCAAATTCCACACTACTCTAGCCATCTACTCACCTGATATAGCTGTTATAACTGAAACCTGGTTAAAGCCCATATTAGACTGAAATTCTCACAACAGGCCATAACATTATAAGACTAGACAGAGTTAACAAACGTGGAGGAGGTGTTGCTGTTATGTTTAAAGACACCCTCAACGTCATGCAACTAACCTGCACCCCTCCTAATTTATCCATCTCTGAAATAGTAACCATCTGCCTTGAAATCAACCATAACAAAGCTGTAATTATCATAGCCACCTATCTTCCTCCTGGCAATAATCTTCCCAGCATAGAAAATCTACTTTACTGGACAGCTACCAATTTCACCCAAAAAACTATTGTGCTTGGTGACTTTAATCTGGATTGTTGCACGTGCACACCAAAAACCTATCCAACTTTGTAAATCTTTTCAACTTCAAACAAACTATAACCTGTCCGACCCGTATAGACAAACACTCCAACAAGCAGTCAACACTAGACTGGATCTTAACTAACAAACTTAACCTAAGTTACCTAGCTGGTTGCCTACCTGAGTCACTCAGCAATCACTCTTCAACCTTTCTTTACAGAAAGTGTGTGCATCCACAAGGCAATGACATTTATAAATACATCATTACCAAGAAACACTTCTGTCCCACTAATTTTAATCTCCTAATCCAACAATGTGACTGGACACCATTAAAACTCCTACAGTTAGATGCTGCTGTCCAGTACTTTAATGAAACCTTCCTTACAATCCTCAACACTCTCGTCCCCACTAGAAAAGTGAGTACTAAAACTAAGCCCATCCCGTGGCTAACCAAAGACACCAAATTACTAATGAAATGTAGAGATAAAGCCTGGTCACAGTACCATACTTCCAAAGACAAAACTGACCTATTAACTTAGCAGCAACTAAGAAACCTAACAAAGAAACAGATCAAAAAAGACAAACAAACATACTTCCTATCCTGTCGACAGAAACACCTAAACAACCCTCAAAAATTCTGGCAAGCCATCAACCAGCTCATTAACCCTGGTCATACCTCTGCCCCTCCCCCAGTCACCTCAAGCAACACAGACCCTATTTCAACTCAGTTCAACTCCCACTACATTAATACCGTCACCTCCCTCCTAGACAGTCAACCAACCCATCCACTCTCTGTCCCCACCCCTGCCCCAGATATTCATAACCCCATCACTATCACACCTGTCCAAACTAATTATATAAAGACTGTCTTAACCAAACTTAAACCTTGCTGCACAGCTGTTGACAAACTCCCAAATTAATTCCTAAAGGTTGCCGCTCCATCTATCGCTTACCCCATTTCAATCTTGATTAATCGCTGTATTAAAGAACAATATGTTCCACTCCTATGGAAAATATCTCACATTATACCCCTCCACAAATGTGGTCCCTCCAAAGAACTAACTATTGCCCCATAGCCATCCTCTCTCCCTTGCAAAAATCCTAGAAAAATGTATCCACAACCAACTCATTAACTACTTCCTAAACAATAACCTCCTTTCCAGTACTCAGCACGGCCTTAGACCTAAACACAGTACCAGCACTGCCCTCCTAGCTTTCACTAACACTGTCCATCACTTCATAAATGAATGCCAGCTGGTTTCTTCCATCTTTCTTGATATGTCCAAAGCCTTTGACAAAATATCCCACCAGCTACTACTTAATAAACTGTCTTTCTAAGGCCTCAGTCCTCCAAGACTAACTTGGTTCCATAGCTATCTTTCCAATCGACAATAGGCTACAAAATGGGAAAACTCCCTTCCCCCCTACTCCCCATCTCTGTGGGCATACCCCAAGGCTCTATAGTCAGCCCTCTTCTTTTTATCATATTTACAATCAATCTTAGTTCAGCAACCCAACTTGCTTCCATATAACAGTATGCCAATGATGCTACACTTATCTGGTCTGCCTCCTCACCCCAAGAACTACAAGAAAAAATGCAGTCATCTCTTCAGGACATAGAAACATACCTCTCTCAGCACCAGCTAATTTTAAATCCCGATAAAACCAAAATACTAGTTTTCAGTAACAAAAAAAAAAAAAAAAAAAAAACAAAATCTTCCATGCCCCTTTTCTCTATCACCTCTTCATATGGTAACCAAGATAGACCCCACTAACCCCACAAACTTTTAGCAGTTACTATATATAATAACCTCAAATTTGATATACATATTGCACAGACTATCAAAAAAAATCCACATCAAACTAGGCACCCTATTCAGGGCCAAACCATACTTAACTCCCAATGCCAGGTTAGCCACTACTCGCACACACCTGCTATCCATCCTCCTGTATGGTTCACTTATATTCACAAGCCTTAGAAAATTGGACCTCAGCAACCTAGGATCATGCTACAACAAGATTGCTAAATATGCCACTAATCATCCACACAGATCTCACTACTCTGCAGCTGTCTCACAGTTAGACAGGCTAGAGCTCCCCAACCTTTTATTACTTAATCAGCTAACCTTGACCCACAAAATAATCTATCACCCCAGCAACTGCCCTGCAATCTCTTGCTTAGTTCAACCTAGTAACAATCTTAGAACTCTTAGATCTTCTAACAAACTGTTACTCAAGGTTGCCAACTCCCAAAACAGTCATGGTGACTCCTTCTGTTCACACAAAATAGCCAAACTCTGGAACACTCTTCAGAGACGGTAACAAAAAACCCTTACCACAGTCTGGGGTGATAGATTATGTTCAAATCATTTCTAAAGGAACACCCAACTAATCATTGGCTATGCTCCTGCCACTCTCCAGAATAATTATTAACCCACTTCTATTACTGTTCTCAGCATTACTCCTATCATCTGTGTATTAATTTTGCTTATTATAGAAATTATTCCAGTACTTGTATTGTGCAATTGCTTGTTTTTGTACTATTGCTTGTATTGTTCTATAGATTGTACTGTACTGTACTGTTGCCTGGATTGTATTCTGTTGCAAAAATTGTTTTTAGTAATACTATGGAGCTTTTCTCCCCGGGTCTCCGCTGAAAACTGGCTTCTGGCCCAGTCGGCAACTACCAGGTAAACAAATGAAATAAATAAAAATATATGTATACTTATTTCTGAATTAAGGAGATCAAAAAATCATTGCTGCTTCATGAACTACATACAGTTTAATTGTGTAACTTTTGTCCCAGAGTCACTGCTGAAGATGGGTTTTTGCCCATTTGGGTTTTCCCAGTTAATAAAATCAAATTAAAAAAATAAGTAAACTGTGTAGTACAGATGTATGGTATTGTTCTAAGCTGTAGCTTATCCTTGTTTTGGACTTGTCACGGGGGTGATGGACTTCTTACTATTTTATGCTGCACTTCACTTTGGCATTGTATGTTTTATGCATTTTTTTAATATTCTGTTTTTCTCACCTTTGAATAACATGGGGCAGAGCTGAAATGGATAGGCAATGTTAAATTACTGTTCCAGTCTGAAACAGCATAACATAAGAAGTTCACATTGTACATTGCTAACAAGCCAGCCATATCAGCAGAATGCATGTCCTGTTAATTCCAGTTATAAGGGGAGGCTGTTGCCTCCTTTAAGCACGTTCCCCTTTAGAGCTTAGCAGATGGTGTTTAAGGAGGTGCCAGCATCCCTTATATATGGAGTTAATATAGCAATAACTCACGCCTGGGTGTGGGTAATGCTGGATTTACCCACGGTTGGTGTGGTTTTGTCCCGAGCCAACCATGGGTAAATCCAGCATTACCCACACCCAGAAGTGGGTTATTGCTATTATACAATGACATTATTTAAGAAAAGAAATAATTACTTTTCTTAAATAATGGCATTGTATAATGCCTCTTTACTGCCCTTCTGCAGCTGGCTGGTATTCTGCGGCAGTTCTGATGTACTGCGCGCCTGCGCAGTACATCAGAGCTGTGGGCAAAAGCAACGGAGAACGCAAGATCTCCGTTGCTTTTTACTGTTTCGCTATGTTAAATGGGTTTAACATAGCGAGACAGCTTTAAAATAAGCAACGGATATCTCCGTTGCTTATTTTAAAGCTGTCTCGCTATGTTAAATCCATTTAATATAGCGAACAACTTTAAAGCAATGGAGATCGCAAGATCTCCGTTGCATTTTACACACTGTGTCGCTATGTTAAAGGAGTTTAACATAGCGAGACAGCTTTAAAAAAAGCAACGGAGATCTCAGTTGCTTTTTTTAAACCTGTGTCGCTATGTTAAACTCTTTTAACATAGCGAGACAGTGTTTTATACTAACGGAAAAAGTCCAGGTGACCGGACCTTTTTCCGTTAGTATATTGAGGGATTTACAACGGGCACGCTGGTTGGGCTGGCCAATCAGCGTGCACGTTTTAGGGGAGGCATTGTATAATAGAAAATACATTTTGTTGGCCTGAGTAATCAAGAATACAAGTCCCAGAGCACAAGCACTTTTCTGAAAGTCATGCAGGCTACATGACTGTCCCATTTTCAATACAGTTTGGATAAGATAGGTACAGTAAAATGACAGGATATGCTTTGGATCATTTTGTCCATCCAGCTAACAAGCACCAAAATATTCCTGCTTTTGGGCCATAGAAGCAACTTCAAATCCATTTCTAGCTGTGAATGCATTGTATTTGCTGTAGTAGAGTTCATTTCATTCTGTTTATTGTGCTGTGGAATGTTGAGAACTGTTGTATACTTTGCTTTTAATTAAAGATTTGTTAATTAGTAGTTGTCAAAATCTTGTGAACTTGAAGCTGTCAACAGAGTATATGTATACCTTCTCCTAAATTCATTGTTTAACAAAATGATAGTTACAAAGTGGAGCACCTTAAGAATGCACACTTAGTATGACCTTTTGTTGATGTTACAGTAATTTACAAGGCACTGCATGATATTTTGGTTTCTGTTTGATCTTATTTGTATATTCTCATGATGGTGCAGCTGCAGCTTGTTTGGTGTGCCACTTCCCGGAGTTTGTGGACTGTTCTTTCTGCTATTTTACATAAAAGGGTGTTAAGTCTGAGTTCTTGATTTTATTAGCAATAATCAAGATAAAATACTCTTAACTGTAGAATCAGGGACAAATCCAGAAATAATCAGGGACATGTTTTTAATACTAGTACTGTTAACTTAGAAAGTTGGCAAAATAGGACGATCTGAACTAACATGCATTTTCTAAAGTAAAACAACACTATTAACTGTAATTAATGTCATTATTTAATAAGTTTAATTTGTCACATTTTCTTTCAAAATTGCCAATTTTAAGTGGGGCAGAGCAAAATTTTGAGTGAAAATTAGGGACATTCGAGAGGGATGCAACCACATGGTTAGGATTTTGTAATAAAGTTCAGCATTTAAAAGAATGGTTGTAATTTTTCTTTGTAACACCAGAAGGAGCTGTGATCTTTCTTACCAGCATGTTAGGCTCACACAGTCGGAACTCTAGATGTCTAGTTTGTGTTTCCTGAGTTCAAAATGGCCCAGTAACAGTTGCACTATCTTCAGATGAAATCTTAGTGTGTGAGTTTGGCAGGAAGGAGCTACCAAAACAAGGACATTTTTCTTTGCTGTGAGCTGATGCAGAAAACATTTTGTATGTATTTGCTTCTTTCTTATAGTTTAGTTTAATATTACAGAGTTTTATTACAATACTATAGACATTTTGTTATTTAAAAGTAGTTGTGAAAAGCTGCCCCACACAGTTTGCTTGATGGTGATAGTTTTATTGTTGCTTGAGTAAGTAAACAACAAAGAAGAAATGCACGGTGTGTAAAAATGCCAGTACCCTGAGTACAGATCAGAAGATAGTTTGTTAATAATGTATTTCAGTTAATATAGTTATTGTGTTAATAATTAATGGAAACAATGACTGTAAAAAGGTTAGAAACTCACCAGAAGTAAAACTAGAACTGCTGTGCTTGTAGTTTCTAAAGTTTGGTTTCTGATTAAAATGGCTTGCTATAAGATGCATTTATTCAAATATATAATGCTTTTGTAATGCAAGAAAGGAAAAACACTAAATGGGGTTTGCTTTTACATATAAAAAGTATCACATGCCATTAAAGTAAATCATGCTTCTTAGCAGCAGAAAGTTTTCATCAGTGAAAAATGTAATGACTGAGTCTGCTTGTGAAAAAGATGAAGACATTTTAAGAAAGTAGTTTTGTATGTCACTGATTAAAGTGGGAGGTAAATTACACTACAGTTGTGTTGAGGGAGATTTCGGTTTGTTTTTGGTAGTGTAGTATTTTGTTTTATAAATTGCTGTGGTATTGTGAAATTGATTCCTCAGATTTGTAAACAAGTACATGCGTACATACCAATATACAGTTATGTGAACAGAAAATGACCAATAGCTGTATGTATTCTGCGTGTTACAGTTAGCTCCTTATATCTGCCCCACCCCCTCCCATTTAGTTTCCACGTTTATTCCACCTTTACCACACTAACCTGACATAATTTTTTGTTCTGTTCCACCATCATTTTTGGTAACTTCACCCATTTTCTCCACTGTCCTATCTATGAAATACTGCTTTCTTGCTTCCATTCTAAATTTAGCTTTGTTTCCACTGGTGTGTTCTTCTGTCATCCTTTCTTCAAAATCTGCAGGCCCCTCATGTCCTGCTTTCTCTTTTCCATATTGGACATTCCCAAACTCTATAACCGCTTCACGTTACAACTGATCTTTCCCCCTTATAATTTTTTAAGCTTTCTTTGGACTTCCTGAAGCCACTTTCCTTTCTTTTTCCTTCAATGGTCCCAAAAATGAAGAACAGTATTCTGGGTGTGGCCTAATGAAATTGCGACTTCACTGCCCCTAGATTACAGTTTTTGAGCTGTACATTCCAGCATTCTTCTGGCCCTTGTCACATTTTCTAACTATGCTGCTAGTAGTTCATTTCCTGCATTGTAATGGTATGTAGGCTTGTTTTTACTCCTACTCCTCCTGCGTGGCAGCCAACATTTTTCCTGTTTGTAATATCCTTAGTTGTTGTGTCTTTCGGCTTTTCCCGGTTATGGATCGCCATAGCGGAACTCTGGTCCGCTAAATGATTGGTAGTTGATTTTTACGTGCCGAGTTACCAGCCTTGACGCACATCCTTCAACGAAGGTACGCCCATTCACCCATGTCTCCACGCAGAAGATGCTTTAGCTGAGAATCGAACCGGGCAGCGTCTTACTGTGAGGCAACAACGCTACTGCAGCACCACCACCGCGGGTTTTATTTAGGATTATTGAAAGCAAAGTGTTGTTGGCTGAGGTGTTTTCTGGGTCAACATGGGTTTTGCCAGGAGCTCTGTTTTCCCCCTACATCACGGGGAAACGCTATAGGCACACATTCCATGTGTGTTGTGTGTGTCACATATCCCTTGGCACTGGTGCCTTATCAAGGATTAGTTTTCTGCTTTGTGTTTATTAAGTACTGAGATGCCTTTGACTATATTACATTTTTAAACTGGATAAAGCACATGATCAGAAAATGAATGTAGGGTAAAAACAGAGTACATAACTTTGCACTTGATAGCTTTATATTGATTTTTCTACCTTTGCTCCATTAGCTTCACAAGATCCTTTCTCTGCTTGTCCCCCAATATCTTTAGTTGCCCAGTTCCTAATGTCTTCGGTGAATGAATCACAGTTGTTTTTATTTTGAGTTCTGGCCTGGCTTCATACTTTATCCCATACATAGGTCCCCCTCAAGTTATTTATGCTATGATCCCAGTTGTTTTCATTAGGGATAATATTTAATTACTGACCATGGGATGGGTAAGGCCAATCTATAACCAGATGGGAGAGAAAAAAGAGAAATTGGTTAGACTTAAAATGACCCAGTGAGGGCAGCTAGCCTAGTGCTGACCTATGAAATAGTGGATAGCTCTGACTATCCCCCAGTGAACTGGCTTTGACTGTCTACCTGGGTACTGTACGAACCAGCTAGGACAAGATCGGAATGAGCAGCTGACAGTGGCTTGGCCATCCTGGAAAGAACAGGTACTGCAGGTCCTGCAACTCTGTACTCAAGGAGCATGAGCCCACCAAGGAACATGCATGCACTGAAACTGAAAATTGGTGGTGTCCAGAAGCCTGCATTTACACAGGGGCCAACATATTGCTAGCCAAATGGGAATGTTCAGAATATTTGAAAATCTCTTTAGCACACAGTGGATGATAGTTACTCTGTCTAGCTTTTTTCCTGACATTTTAGATCACTGAAGGCCTGGGAGAACGAACAAGTTCAGTGGGTGATAGGATCTTAGAGGTCAAGGGAAGGGGAAGCAGGAAAAAAAAAGAAAAAACATTATTTCATTCCTGAGAGTTGTATCTGCCGTTTGCTTATTAAACCTCACCAGCCTCAGATTTGACCCTTGAATTATACCACTAATCTTGTATGACTTGAGTATTTCCTACCTGATTGCTGATTTTTGGCATACCTTATAGTAAATGAGCACACCCTAATCCTCTGTTTTTTTGTTTTTTTTTTCCTTCAGCATTCTTTGTCAGTGCATATGTACTTCATTTGTTTATAAAGAAATGAGAATGTTGTAGGAATAGCCATATCTCTGTAGTGCCTGTATTTGACTATAAAGGTTAACTTGTGGGGGAGTGTATTAAACAATGCAAAACTTACACTGTGAAGTATGTTGTATACAATAAAACACAGACTCTAGGGCCAACTAACAATATAAGTAACATTGGTGTTGAGGTGTCCTTTTTTTCCAGATATACTTTGTACTGCTTTACAGCTTTAAAGGTGCTGAATTTAACTGGAAATAGTTTGCAAGAGGCACATTTTTATTATAACTGTTTCCTTTTCATCTTCTCTTTTTTTTTTCTTTTTTCCAGGGGGTGCATCTTTGCCCCCGGGTTATGACTTTGAGAGAATGCATTCCCAGGTTGTAGCATACCATGGCAGATTTCTCATCCAGGGCTTATTGAAGGCACATTCAGCTATAACCATGGCCTTCATGTTATGCAGTGCTTGTGATGTGATAGAGAAATTGGTCACTCCCGTTTCTTTTTTCTTAATGGTGTTTGCAGCAGTCTTTTTAGATAGCTTTGAGAGAGCTTCATGCCATCTTTTACATTTTCATTAGAAAATGAATGTGTTTTCATTTTGACTTATAATTTTCCTTGTGAATGCCACAGTGAATTTCCTTGTTCCAACAAAGATTTTGAATTGTATTCTGGGAATACTTGTCTCCTCTTTAGCCATCTATGTTTCAGAAGCTGTGCTTCTTGTCTTAGAAGGAGGAAGTTTTGTGTGCCATTATTTCTACTTAAAATGTCTTATGTTTCAGGAATCCTGCTGTGAAGCAGTTTATTTCATTAATCGTTTAAAATAGTGATTTATGCACTCATTTTCAGAATATAAGATACCTTATGGACACTTTTACAAAGATATTTTTAAATGTTATTCAGCTTGAATTATATTTTGAAAAGTGGTCTCCTCTCTGTGTTCTGTATTAATAATATACATTCAGACATACCTTTGATCTGAGTTTGTGTTTTTCTGGCTGCAGGAACAGATGGAAGTATGGGAGTGATGCTATAGGCATTAGAAGTGTTTGACACACAAAACCTTGCCAGACTGATAATTGCTACCACAGCTCCCATAATGCTCTTCTCTAAATGAATACTTCATTTTTCTTCAACCAAAAAAGATTTTGGCGCACACTTTCAAAATATGGTATAATTTTTGAAGTAATTTTTCTGGCAGCTTTGCACTTTTTAGTTTGCCTTTCTTCTTGTTCTTCAAGGCAAGGGATGTGGCAGCCAAAGGGTATCATTTGCAGTTCTTTCCCATCCCTTGTCCTTTTCTTACCTTTGTCAAAAGTCACACATTGACAGAAGATGGTAGCAGGGAAGGATTTGTAGATACTTCTCAATAAAAAAGTCACACAGACTATTTACATTGACTTCTAAATGGAATGTACAAATACTAATGCAAAGTTGTAGCTTTTTTTTTTTTCTCATTGCTGACAACCTGTCTGCAGTTGCAAGAAATTAATCTTGAGAAGTCTGATTACTCTTTTCTTATAGAAATGCAAGATTTAAAGGTACAGTGGTAGTAGCTGAGTAAAGTCTGAAATAGGGAAGTGAATCAGAAATAGTAGTATCTGCAGCAACCTTAATATTTTAATGGATGTAATAGAACATTGCACAAATTATTTTTATTTAAAGGTAGCCAGTCCACTTTTTCTTGGGCCTAAAATTTAATGTTATCTTAAAGCACGCATCTGGGAGGGGAATAGAGATAAGAAAAGTACAGATAACATTCTGGTATAAGAGGAGACACACATGCATTTAGCATGGTTAACCTTAATTTTGGATTGGATAATGCCTGTGGGTGCAGCCATAGACTTGAGGCAGTTGCCTCTACCTGGAGTATGGTTAACTTCATTAGTTTAAAATGTACATAGTTTTGTGCCTTTGATCTAAGTTAATAGGGTATGAGGGCCATGAAAATGTTTATTTTTTTGTTTGTGGCTTTTCATTAAAGCAAAAGGTCTTGAAAAATGTGACATATAGGTTCAAATGAAGATGAGAACAAACACCTGTATAAAAGATCAGCCTGCCAACAGTGTGTGCATGTTTGACAAAAGTTGGAAATACATAGTCAAAAGAACTATTATGTATAATATGGCGGAAGCAACAGTTGTCTTTCATAATGCTTACTCTGTCTATATTTTGGAATGAGAATAGCCTTCAAATATAGAAAAGGGGGGGAATAAATCAAGGGTGCCCATAGTAATGCTGTAGGAGTTGCACTTGGATTGAAATGAACACATGAATTTGGTGCTACAGGAGTTGCACTTGGATTGAAATGAACACATGAATTTGACAAAGGATTTCAGGATGGATGTTCAGCAGCACACAAGGGATGAAGGAAAAGGTGAGTAATAATACGTACTGTGGAGGATCTCCAATAGTTACTGAATAAAAAAAATTGAAAAAAATACAATGACAACAAAAGGCTATTGATGGGGGGGGGATACACTGGCATGTATTTATAGTCCACCAAAAACTACTATTATAGAGCTTAAGAACATTTTGGGAGAAATAATCAACTTTCTGAGCAGAATATTATTTATAGGTGGGGACTGGAACTTGATTTGCAGTAGTGAGGATGTATCATGGGGGCCTAGAAAGGAAAATATAACAAGTGAGAGAAGATTTCTGAAGATATTTATGAAAGTATTTGGTATGGAAGATGTGACTTCAGTAGTAGAAATTTGTACAGAATTTAAGTATTATTCCTCAAGGTACAATAACTGAACTAGACTGGATAGAAATTACATTCCATGGGAGCTTGTAGATTTAATTGAAAGCTTTGACTAACTATTTTGGATCATTCACCTATAAAGACTAAGATAAAAATATAAGGTAGTGAAGTAAAAATGAGACACTGGTATTTTCCTACTTACCTGTTAAAAAGAGATGAATTTAAGGAATGGGTAGTGGAAACTATTCAAGAGTTATTAGGCAAGATAGAAATTACTTTAGCTTGTAAGTGGGATAAAATGAAAATACGATTTTTAAAATAAGGTAGAAATAAAAGAGAGAGAGAGAGTTAAGAAATAATTCGCTGATAAAAGTTTAAGATATTGCAGAATAAGGAGAATCTCACAGAGCAAGAGGAGGAGCAATTACAGAAGGCTAAAGGAAAAATAAGGAAATATTTGTATAATATGCATGCATTTACCAAGATTGCTGTTGAGCAACTATTTTTGATAACTCCAGAGCACAAAAACGTCTAACACATTGATGGAGACAGCAGAAATTAGATTGTCACCAAATTTAGTCTGTAAAAAGAAAAAATAACCAGAGATGCTGTAGCTGTATTAGGTACATTTGGAAATTTTTTGAAAACATGTATAAAGCAGAGGAATGTGGTAACTAAGAGAGTATAAAGGTATATATTTTTGAAAGACTTAATTATGCCAAGATTGGAGGAAGATGGGGATCAACAATGAATAGTTAAGATAGGAAAGAGCAAAATAATGAAGTAAGGTCAATCTAAAGGGAAATCTCAAGGAAAAGAGGGAATTCCTGTTGAAATTTGGAAGTTGGGAGGAAAAAAGTAATAAAGAACGGGAAGATTGTGTTTACTAGTATTTTAAAATGAGGGGAAACACCAGCATCTTAGAAAAAAGCTTACCTAAAGAAGGTAAAGATCCATCAGACTCAGTTTCATATATACTTTTTTTTAATTTTAAACCATGATTATAAGGTGTTTATGTCTACAGTAGCTAAGAGAATAGCAAATGTGTTTCCAAAATTGATAGATGCCTGTCACTGTGGTTTTGTGGTAAGGAGGAAAACATTTACAATATTTAATAGAACAGTGATGATCCAAATGGAAACAAAATATAAAAAAAATACAACTGTTGTTGTTTTTGGATCTTGTTGCAAGAGAAAGCACAAGATAGATTGCGCTGGGATTTTATGAGTTGGGCAGTGGAAGCATCATATCCATTTCTTAATACATTGTTGTTCTTCTTTCGGCTTTTCCTGCCTAGGGGTTGCCACAGCAGAACTCCGGTCCACTAATGATTGGCAGATTTTTATGATGCTGAGGTGCCAGCTCGATGCCCAACCTTCAACGAAGGCACGCCCATTTACGCATGTCTTTCGAATGCCATTTGACTGCGGGGAGGACATGCAGATTCCACACAGGAGGCACTCCAGCCGAGAATTGAACGGGAGGTTAATTAGGAGATTATATGAAAGACTGGAATCAAGAATTAAGGTGGAAGAGTTCCCATTTGGTGATCTGTGTTTGAATAGAGGATCCATGCAGGGCTGTCTTCTTTGTTATTTGCTTTGTATTTAGAGCCATTGGTAAAGAAAATACTGGGATTCTGAAAGGCAAGGATGCATTTGATGTGATAATTAAGAAAAAATTGCTTTATTTGCAGGACTTCCAAGATGGTTGCATAGTGATCAGCAGCTTAATTTTAGCTCCCCCAATGTGAAAACAGAAACTGAGAAATAAGGGTTAGTAATACTGTCAGCTTGGGAAAAATGTGGTTACTGACTAGTAAGTAAACTGCCTGGATGCCAGCAAAGAAGAAATTTGGAAAACCTGAAAGAAAATCGGCTTGAATAAGTGAAGAGAAAACAGTGACTGGGTAGAATCTTGCAGTTGTTCAACAAAAAACAGACCAAGCTTCAGCTTTGGTACAGGAGATTGCTTCCAGTAATTTAGATGACAAAAATAAATCAAATATACTCTGATTAAATACATGAAACATTGAAGAAATATATCAAATCTCATAATAAAAGGCAGAAAAAATAGAAGAAGCTTTAACTAGCTATTCAGATGTCCTGATAAAACCGAAAATATCAGGTTGAAATGAAGAAAAGGCTGGCTGAGTATGAGGCTTCTCATGAAGAGCCATTTCATTTAGAAGACGGACCACACAAAGAAAACCTGATATTTTCTGCTGTGTCATAGAAACTGGAAGGAACAGACTGTATTAATTTTATGAAAGCACAAGTAAGCTACTGGATTGGTATTTCATGGCAAGATTTGTTAAATGAAGGTGTACATAAAAGTGTATGCGCCAATTATGGCCTTGAGAAAAGAGCCCAGTTCTCTCTTGGTAAAGCTACAATCATATCAACAGAAAAGAGTTGATCCTGACAAAATTTTGACAGAAGAGAAAAGTATTAAAAATTGAAGACAATGACATGTTTATGGAAAATGATTGTTCACTGTACACCTAGCAGAAGAAGAGCAGAATTATCCCAGCAATCAGGGAATGTCATGAGGCAGATGTGAGATTCAGGCTTCTGTATCCAACTGCCTTCAGAATATTTTCTCTTGGAGGATCAAAACCATTTTTGGACTCGGAACAGGCTAAGGAGGAAATAAAAGTTTATCCCACAAAAAGTGAGCCAGCAAACTGAAGGGTCGCTGCTTCTCATTCTTCTGTCAATAGTATTCGTAGAGAGACTTTCCAAAGGAAAATGCTCAAGAGACAGAAGAGAGCACAGGAGTTGACTAGAAAAAACAGGAGTACCTTGGATATGAATTACACTCTGGTCTTGGGAGATGAAGATGACCAGCAACACTGACATTAGTGAATGAATGGGATACTGTGAAGCATCAGTCACATTTTTGCAATATGAGTGTGCAAGGAAAGGTGGCTGAGAAAGACTGGACTTTTGTTGACTTTGCTAATTTAATTCCTCCAGTGAAGCTCTGAAAGTTTGCACTGTAACTTCCAGTGGGTGGAACTTAAGTTTTTTTGATAGAATCACATTATGTCTTCACATTTCAAATCAATGTTCTTATCTCTGGAACCATAGGGTTACTAAAGAAGTATAAACGTAAAACTCCTCGACACAAACTATTTACATAATGGTAGTATTCTTTTTTGTTCCGGGTCATAAACTGGTAATAGTAACTATTAAGTTTGTAAATATTTTTGTAAACAATTTACAGTGCCTCAGCAACCACTCTTGTTACACACATACTTTTGCTAGCATTTTGTTCATCTGTCTGAGAGTTCTACCTGTGTTACTAGGTTGTCAAGGAATGAAATGCATGGTAATATAAATGCATATTGCATGAACAACTGATCATATATTTTTACCTGTATTAGACAGCGGTCGTCTGTCAATACAGTTATGTTTGCCATTGTGTATACTTTAAGATGGCATCTTTTAATATTTTGAATGTAGCATGGTTTTGGAAATATTAATGCAAATGTGAACAAGCAATATATGATGCCTGGCAGCATCGGGAGGGTGTAACTGCAGGGGCACCTGGAAGCATCACTTGGCTGTAATGAGTTAAACTTTTTGGCATATACCCCAGTTTATGCCATTAACATTTAGAAGTACATTGAAAAGGAAAAAAAAAACTAGCTATAAATAAAACAATTTTTGTTCTTATTAGTATCTGTATAAAACATTTTATGATATAAATTATATGTATAGTAAAAGATCTGATGTTGTCCACTTCATTCCATTAACCTGTGGGATGTGGTTCCGACACCCGGAACCAGCCAACCTCTTCCAGCTCGAGACTCAAGACTTAAGTTTCTCCTACCTACCCATAATGCCCCACTTCCCCATGCTACCTCAAGTCTCTCTTGCCGTGCCTGGTGTTAGCAGCAAGTTCTGGCTTGAGCTTCTCCTTAGGCTTGTTTTTCAAAAAAAAAAAAAAAACTTCCTCCTCCCTTTTTCCTCTTCTCCTTCTTGTCTCATTCTCCTCTTTTGCCCTCTTCTCCTTCTCGCCCTTCTCTATGGCTGATCAAAAGCCATTCAAGTGTACTTCCTGTGGGGGGAAGATCCCCTTACCTAATGCCCATGGGGAGTGCATGAACTTTTGAGGCCCCTCCATTTGGATGCCCCTGTGATATTTGCAGAGCTTCTCACCCCCGAGCTCTGACAGACAGGTGGAGCAAACTCATTTTAAAGGGGCTGCTTCCTCTTTCTGTTACCTTGGGGATGCCTTCTACATCAGGGTCTCAACCCCCAGAAGAGAAGCCTAATGATTCCTGGGAGTCCAGAAGGCCGTCTCCTGCTTGGTCCTCCTCAGAACCTCCACAGAAAAAAATCTAGGCCTGCGGAACTGACACGGTTGGCTGTGAGCTCCCTTACTTCTACCTCTCCTCTGTGGCTATGGGACTGAGTGGCATCCCCTTGGTACTGGCTCCAGCTGTGTCGACGCCAGGGTCTTCTCTGCTGGAGGTCTTCATCCTGTTCCCCACGACAATCCCCCCAACCCCCCTTCATCAGCTTTGTCTAGGTCTTCTTGAAGCTTGTTCTCTATGAATATCTGTAAGCTCATGAGATAGTTTCTCAAGACACAGATCCAGATGCGGCTTGTGTCCTCCCCATCCACTTCCAGATCTGTGAGGTTCTCCACATTCCAACCAGTAGCTCCTTCTCAGATTCATCCCCTGGTTTTGGAGATGCCAGTTCCAATGGGTCCTGGTGAAGGGGTGTTGCAGCCGATAGAGATCTCCTCTTCACCTCTGACATTCTTCCTGACTTGCTCGGTGTCAGCTGCTTTGTTTCCAAGTGCGTTTCGGAGTCATACTGTTGAGGTCGGTTCTGGGGGGTTGGCCTGCACTCTAAAACGTTCTGAGTTGTAACTTCCCCTCGGGGCAGCAATGACCCCCCCCCCTCAGAGTGTTAGACCCATTCTCTGCAGGAAGTGTCTACCCCGGTAGTTTTGGTTTTGGCCATACGGCTCCAAGTGATTTGCAGTCCTTCTGCATTCGAGGTTGTGGAGAGGGTCTTCTCCATTCCTAGGAGACCCTCTGCACTTACAACAATGGAACCTCCCTGTCACACTCTGGAACTGTGCCTGAGACCTCTGAGCTACCACATGGACAGCCAGTCCCGGAAAGCCTCCACACCATTCCCTGGGTGGATCCCCAAACTTCTTCCAACACCTCCCTGGAGTGCACCCGCCCAAGGAGGTGCCTCGGAAGAGACCATGTAAGAAGAAGCACATGGCTTCCCCTACAGAATCCCTCACCACAGATACTGATTTCGAAGAAGGTGAAGGGTCTCCCAAATCACTACCCAACGAGGTCTCCTTTGGAGATACCCTTGTAGTCCTCCATCAAAAGGGGAAGGGGTTGGCCCTCACAAACCCCTCCTCCATCAAAAAGGGGGGGGTGGCCCTCACAAACCCCTTCCCCAGAGGAATCGGTACAGTGTGAGGCTTTCGGGGACAACCCATCTACCACCTGGGTGTCCCCTCCGACTGACCCACCAATCCAGCTGGTGTCGTCAAGGGCTTGGGAGGAAGTGGATACAGTGGAACCTATTCCTAAATGTGCGGATACATTTTTAAGCGCCCCCTGGCAACAGACAGTTTTGGACCAAAGGACTCCCGGTAGATGCCTTGGTTGTGGTAGCAGGCACCAAGAAGGAGCTTGCTCAGGAAGAATCTCAGGCACTGGACAGATTTGATAAGAGTCTACACCTCATCAACTTTTGCTCTTCGGGTGTTAAACTACTTGTCTCATTTTACCTGGCTACAAAGGGACTTAGTTAAGGAACTTTCTAGCTCGGTCCTAGGGTCCATGCCTAACGGGGAATGGGAGTCAGTTTCCTTTAGATTGGCCATCCTACATTCCTTAGCCAGTGCCTCCATGAGGCTTATCTGTCACACTAGACCACTTTCTTCCTCGGGGGACTTTTGCTATCCAAACAGACAATATGTCAGTGGATGGTACATCAACAAACTGGGAGGAACTGGGTCCTTCCCCCTTTGTCGAGAAGTGATGAGGGTTTGGCAGTGGATGATTTCTTCCAACCACTTTCTGGTAGTAATGCACATTCTTGGGGAATCCAACATCCTAGCCAACAGATTCAGCAGAATGCTACTGATGTGTCACAAGTGGTCCCTGAATCAGTCCATGGCAGATGTGATCTTCCAGAAATGGGCTTATCCTTGCTGTGACCTCTTTGTGTCCCCTCTCAACAACAAATGCAGCAAGTATTTTGCCTTGACCTTCCTCAGGGACAGTCCCCCAGGGACAGTCTGGTGCATGCTTGGACCTCTGGTCTATTAAACGTCTTCCCCCCCCTCTTCCATTGATTCCCAAGTTCCTGCAGAAAGTTCTTTAGTTTCAAAGCAAAAAGATCCTCCTTGCTCCTTTCTGGCCTCAGTAAACCTTCACCTTTCTTTGGTCTCATCTGGTTTGCCCCGATGAATTTGGATCGGAATCCATATCTACTTTCTCATCTGTTGGGGCATCCACATCCCAAAATTCTGGCCCTGAAATTAACTGCATGGTTTCTCCACTTCCAATGATGGCTGCTCTCCCAGTCTGTCTTTTCCAGTCAGAGAAATTTTGATTTCATCACATAGGGCTTCCTCTCTCAAGATTTACAAAAGTAAGTGAAAAGATTCTACTTTTGGGTGAAACGGTACAAGATAGATCCTTTTACAGCCCCCAGTTTCAGTAATACTAAACTTTGTCTTCCTTTTCATGGATGGTGCTAGTTATTCTCCAATCAAGGTTCAGCTTGCTGCCATTTCGAACTTCCACCTTGGTTTTGACTCAACGTCTTTAGCCTCTTCTAAGTTATGTAAGGCCTTTCTGCTACAGCCTTCGGTTGAGGATCCCACACCTCCCTGGGATCTTGCTTTGATCCTGCAAGCTTTAGTTCATCCCCCGTTTGAACCCTCTGCCACTGTAGATCTAAAATTCCTCTCCTGGAAAACTCTTTTCATAGTGGCGATTACCTTGGCCAGGAGAGTGTCTGAGCTGCAGGCTCTTTCAGCAAAATTTCCATACTTAATTTTTCATAAAGACAAAGTTACCCTATAAATGAATCCCTCCTATTTACCGAAGGTGACAAAAGAGACCAGGATTAACCAGTCAGTTAATCTCCCAGTATTCTTTCCTCAGTATCAGAACAAAGAGCAGTACACCTTACACATGCTTGATGTACATAGACAACTTCAGTTTTGCATCCATAGAACTAAATCCTTCAGGAAGTGTGATCAGCTGTTTGTTTCTTCTTCAGAAGCTAAAAAAGGTAAAGCAGTGACCAATGTTTCTATGGCCAGATGGTTGAAAGACTGCATTACGTTTATTTACTCTTCCAAAGGTATTCCCTTATTGGGTCTGGTAGGAGCATACTCTACATGGTCCATGGCCATGTCTCAAGCTTTTTGGTCCAGAGTTTCTATTGAGGACATTTGTGCTGCCACTACTTGGTCAAACCCCCATACATTTGCCACGCGGTACAAGTTGAACATTACATCCAGGAGTAGAAGTGCTTTTGGTTCTGCTGTACTTTGGAATATTCTTCCTTGATGGCCACCCTGGATTATGGTAGCTGGGGTCTCTGTCTCACAAGTTATCTGATGTTGTCCACTTCACTCCGTTAAAGAAGTTATGTTCTTAGCATAACGTTCCATCTGTGTTGTTCAGCTTCATTCCACTGATCTTCCCACCCCCCCCCCCCCCATCCAAAAGTTTTGTTTCGGAAAGCCTAGTAGAAATTAGCAGGAATTTTATTCCTTCGGTTGAGTTCTTGATGTTCTGTTAGTGTGAGATCTGTTTGTATTTTGATCTTTTGCCTTTGTTTCATAGTTAATGTTTTAGGGACACTATGTCCTTTTTGGCAAACTTGATCTGAGGTGGTGTGGAGGAGCAGGGCATTTATGGGTAGGTAGGAGGCGCTCAGGTCTGGAGTCTTGAGCTGGAAGAAGGCGGCTGGTCAGTTCCGAGCATCGGAACTGCATCCCACAGGTTAATGGAATGAAGTTGGACAACACAGATGAAATGTTATGGTAAGAACATAACATCATTTTTGTGTAGTGTGTGGTCGGGGATATTTTGTATAGGCAGTCTTCAGTGACTGTTGTATGTGTTAAAGTTTATTGAAGTACACAAGTACTCTTTTAGTTGTACTCATCTCAAAATAATCATTTCTTTAGTTGCAGCCATTTTCTCACCCAATATTTCTGACAGAGCACTCTATAAAGAATTTTTAATATGTGCCAATTCATTACACTCTCAAAACATATGTTCCCAATTACCTCTTTCTCCCTATCGCACTTCCAGCTTTTTTCTCTTACCTGAGGAAAAATTCTTTAAAGTCTATTTGTGGTATAAATACCTAGACAAACACTTCCAAAGAAAGATCCTAAACCTTCTGGACTTTGTTGCATACTTGGGAACCGTACATATGTCCTCCCTTTGTTCTCTTGTAAATTGCTTTTCCAGTCTCTCTTCCCAAATGTTTGCAACCTCCTCTGATGGATTCTTAGTTATCATGTAATGTTTTGTATGTCTTACTAATTATCACTTTTTTAACAGCATCTTGTCTTCTAGATTCACCTAAGAACAATATCATTGCAAGTTTTTCACTTAAGATCCCTGTATACCTTTCTCTTTCAATGTAGTCTATCAATCCCTGGTAGTGAAAGCTGTCTCTAGTTTGCAGTCCAGATGTCTTCTTGACCTTATCTCATTGTATTACCTTTTCCTCTCTAGTTATTTTTTTTCCAAAACCTTGGTTCTTGTACCAGTTTTCTCCAGCAAATTCCAACCCCCTCTTATCTATTTTCTGTACCCCTACTTTCAGTCAACCCTATTGGCAAAGTCTCCTTTCTCAGTTCTCTTGTTGGTTTAGTTCTTAGAATAATTTCTTCTGCTTTATGAATATAATAGTATGTATGGTTATTATTCTTTTTGAGGATCTGCATCCAACATACCACTGTCTTTATTTCTTGACCCCCCCCCCCCCAGCTTCATCATTATCCTGTTCCATTTTGAATTATAACCTTCTGCTTGTGTTATGAATGTGAACCCTAACTGTAGATCTAAAGTATCCCTTCAGATCAGGTAATCTTAAACCACCTTTTTCTGATAGAATGGGCAGCTTATCTTACTTAACCCTTACCCTCTTCCCTGTCCAGATAAATTCCTTCAACTTTATTAATTATTGTCCGTAAGTTCTCCTCTGGTTGATACAAATATGTCTGACCCATATATAAAACGAAAGGGACTAAAACCATTTCCAATAATTCTTATTATCTGTATCCATAAACAGATGCTTACAGTTTCTCAGTTTTTGTGTTATCTTAGTCTCTTCCCACATATCCTTAGCTGCCATGACAGAGGCTGCCATCAACGTATCCCACTTATCTCTTGCCCTCTAACACTCCCAAATAAAATCTATCGAGTCTTATTACTGTCCACAGCATCTCCTCTGGTTAATAAAAATATGTCTGACCATGTAAAACGAAGGGGACTAAAAACATTTTACTGTTTGTATCTTGTTGTCCATAACCATAGACAAGACTTTCTAGTTTTTAAGTTTTTGAACTATCTTTATCTAAACAAGAGATGCTACAAAAGCAGAGAAACTAGAGGCTTTTCATGGAAATAGAAATTAAGATACAAGCAGTGAAATGTTTTTAAGTCCCTTTTAGCTTAAGTCAGGCATATTTTTATGAACCAGGTAAGTTGAGGGCAATAATTTATTAAAGGAGCTGAAGGAATGTATCTGGGAGAGGAAGAAGACTAGAGTTAAGTGGGATAAGCTGGTCCTTCCACTAGAGCAAGGTGGCAAGGTGGTTTAGGACTCTCTGATTTCAAGAGGTACTTTAGAGCTACACAATTAAGGCTTAAATATATAATATAGCTGAAGGCTATAATTCAAATGGAAAGGGATGATGATATCTTAAGTTATAATTTAATAAAGGTAATAGAGTCACTCAGGACATCAAACAAAGCTAATAAGGATTCTGAAACTACCACTGCCTCTATCCCCCTTTATCAGACTAGAAGTTTGGATGGCCACCAAAGGGGTTTGCACCATAGCTCTAGGACACTTTTGCCTTCCTTTATATCCTAGTCTTCTCCCATTGTGAGGAAGAAAGGTAAGTACGCATGCAAGAAAAGGTACATTGATTCCCCTATGGAGTCACCAATCTTTGACCCTTAAAACTGCAAAGGAGATTTGGGGAGGTCCTTGACTTGATGAGAAAAAGGGTGGGGATGGCCAAAAGAACCTCTGTCCACCATCAGTATTATACTGCAGGAGGGCATCCAGCCAGAAGTTAGTCATCCTTGTCATCCAGCAGACTTGGAAAGAAACTGATGCTCTAGCCCCTGTGCCTAGGAGGCCAGTCAAGATCCTTCAACCACCCAAGGACTGAGATGCTTTGTCTAAGCCTCCAGTTATTGATTGCATTCTACAGGCAACTGACATCAGGATTTATTTGGTTGTCTTTGTTGACTGGGAATGTCCAACTGGGAAGAGCCCATTTTTCAGTGGAGGTCTGCAGAGAAAGCTCCAGCACAGTACATTTATAATGACAAGTGAATTTCAGACAGTTCTCAGAAAAACGACAGTTACATTTCTCGGAAAAAAAATGACAAGACATGTATATACATAGATTTTAGTGTTTTATAGTTACATTATGTTAAAAATTTGAAAAAACTGTCTGAAAGTTTTTTGAGTTACAACTCTGTTGTAAATTGTAAATTATATGTTTATCCCTGATATTGTAACTTATGAGAGTGTAAATAGGTAGATGGTCACTAAGGCTGTGTGGACATCTACTGGCCACCCTGATTTTGTTGGGTCTAACTCCACAGAGTCAAGCAGTTCATCCTTTGAACAAGGCGTTCCGAGCCCCGGACTGCCCTGGGAAGATTTTTTTTTTTTTTTTGCATTTTCTACTTGAATTTGGGCACTGAGTTGTTTGTCTCATATTATCAGCTTCCAGTGGGACCTTGCAGATGAGCTTAACAAAGTGCTGGAACAGTTGCCATAGGCGACTAAGATTAAAATCACATTGATGTCTGAAGTGGCGACTATTTCCCCAGTTTTAAATCTGAACATGCACCTAGCACATGCCTTGGATGGCTGTCACACCTGATTTTGCCTGATTGTTGAGTGAACTGCACCTTTTACAGGACCTATCTGCTTAAGCCAGAGGTAATGAAGAAATTAAAAGAAAGTGAGAAGAATGGTAAGGCCTTTAATGCCCATTGACCTTTGAGTTCAGATTCCATAATGTCCCTTTTGTAAAGAATCAAAAAGGGCCAAAAGCTTGCCTGAGGAAGGGATTCTTTTGTTGTAGCAGACAGTGTGTGTTGTTATCTCATTGGTTTGACAGCCTTCCCATGAGCATTTGCCTGAAACTTTTTTGGCCTATGGTAGCAGCAAATTTTCCTCATGCTGTATTTAGTATGTGAATCCTGCAGTGGACTGTATAGACACAGAGGGGCTAGAATTCTGGTCTCTTGGTAGATTGGATCAGGATTTCAAGAGCATCTGAGTTGCACCTTGCTTGGTGCATTTGCCCTCTCAATTTGTCCCTGGGCAGCTTCTTTCACCAACCTATTTCCACAACAGTATTCACCATGGCTGCATCTGCCCTGATAGAGCAGAATGGTTCAAGGTATTTTCCTGCCAGCAGAGTTCAGCTAATGTTTAGAGTAGACCTCTTGATTCAAAAGTCCTTCAAAGCATTCTCCTGAAAGGTGGTGGTGTTATACACACAGACAATTTTTTTTTAATTCATAAGTAAACAGGGTTACCCTTATTCATATTCTTTACCTGGGAGATCCTGAGCTTTCAAAGTTTGGCCATGCCTTATGATCACTTTCTCACAGTAGTCCAAATTCCTGGATTGTTGGTTTTGGATGGCTTACTAAATGGTCCATCAATTTGACATTTTAACATACAGCTTCTTCTTTTACTGCGAAAAGTCTTCTGCAACTTTTTTTAGTTTGCATCCTAAGCCAGCTGCAGATGCAGCAACTTCTTTTCCCTGATATCCAGTTTGCGGGAATACCCTTGGGACACTGTGATCCAGAGATGGCTCCATGGTGTCCTGTATGCCTTCCCATCATTCTCCTTTTTTAAGGCCTAAGTCGTACTAAAAGCATCTTTTCATCCCTGTCGTTCATGGTTCCTGTGTTGTGGTCTCATCTTCTAGAGACATCTGTGTCTGCATCCATAGCTTATCTCTATCACCCATCCAGCAGGATTACCAGGTATCCTATTCCTCCATCTGACGGCAGTTCTCCACTTCTATTATTGCTTCTTTCCAGAGTCAAACTACTAGGAAAACATACAGAGAAGATTGACTCAGTCTTGCGTTTGGGTTTCTTGCAGAGGATTGGACCTCTTCACAGCTCCTGTTTCAACTTTCAGGTACTTAGTAATTAATTTTCACATTGGTCTCAGTTTTAGCTTCATTAAAAGTCTATTTATCGCGTATATCTGATTTTCTTTTGGCAGTACTGGACAGTGCTTTGGCTTCTATTAGGTTTTATACAAACTTTCATAAAGCTGTTTTTAGATTAGGCCCCCTTTAAGAGTCTATATTTTGTTATAGAGAAACTGACTAGTATCCATTTGAGCCAGCACGTAAAACAGATTTTAAGTTTAGATTGCAGAAAACTGATTTTTTGGTGCAATAACTACAGCAAAAAGAATTGCCTAGAGTTAGGTTTTGTGCATAGTCTCCCCCCACTCAGCCTTACTTTGTGTTTCATGAAGACTGTGTCCTTGCAGACTGTTTGTATCTCTATGCCATAGGTAGCCACTGAAGCCTGTTTAAGTAAAGCTATTAATTTGTTTGCATTTTTGTGGAGTACTCAAACAGATGAGAACACCTTTTGCATACCTTTGATTTTAATAGGCAGCTTTATTTTTGTTTAGGTAGAACAGATCTGACAGAAATGCTACCCATTTTCTTTTTTCTTTTCTTTTTTTAAGTTTGTGTCTGTTTATTTTTTGAAACCCCTTTATTGAATTATCACTTGTGATATAGGCAAACTTGCATTTATATAAAAGTGGTCAACCTGTATTAATAAGTTCACGTTTGCAATTATTATAGGATATGTAACGCATGTGATGGATAATTTATGTAATGTTGCTTAGATTATACAATTCCTGCCTTCACTTAAACCTCATTCCTCCTCCAAAACATTTTTCTGCATGTATATTTCTCACAATTTCCATTTTCCAAGCAATTTAATCCTATTGTTTTCTAATGATCAGTCTTCTTTTATCAGTGTTACCATATTCACTACTTCAGGTATAGTTGGTTTAGATTTTTATTTCCATTTTCTAGTAATTGCCTTTTTGCCAGCCACCAGACTTAAACTTAACAAGGCCACGCTGAGTCTAGGCAGTTCAGATCCTGTATCCCAACTCAAAAAAATAATTTCTATAGTTATACTCATTTGCTTGCCTAGTACTCTTGAGAGAGTACTCTGTAAGGAATTTTTAAAGCCTGCTAGCTCATTACACTTCCAAAACATATGTCCCCATTTACTTCTTTCTGCCCCATCACACAACCAACATTTGGCATTTATCTGAGGATAAATCTTGGAATCTGCTTGGGGTATAAAAATGTGTATGCCAGCACTTCTAGACAAAAATCCTGAAACTTCTACACTTTGTGTGTTTGGGAGCCATAATAAGTACTCCCATTGTTTCTTTGTGAATTGCATAACCAATGTCTCTGTCCAATCTTTTCTGATCACTTCTGATTAATTACTATAGTTATCATGCAATATTTCCTCCTATTTAATATGTCCTCCTAATTATTCCTTTTTAATAGCTTCTGCTCTAGATTCAGTTAAAAAAAACCTTACCAATGCAGGTCTTTCATTTAGGATTCACATATTCCTTTCTCTTTGTATGTATTCTGATATCAGTCCCTGATAGGGAAGGCAGTCACTAGCCTGCAATCCACATCTTCTTGGTCTCTTCCCATTCTGTTACCTTTAATTCTCTAATTATTTGTTTCTAATACCTTTGTTCCTTTGCCAGCTTCCTCCAGAAAATTCCAGCCCCCTCTTGGCTATTCTCTGTACCCCTAATTGCAGTCATCTCTAGTGGCAGACTCTCCTTTCGTGTGTTGGCTTAGTTCTTGGTATACTTTCTGCTACTTTATGAATATAATATTCTGTATGACTGTTGTTCTCAAGCATCTGCACCCAGAATCTCACTGTCCTTGTTTCTTGACTCATCCCCTACTTCTTCAGCATCCTCTTTCACTTTGAATTGTAGCTTTTTGCTTGTGTTATGTATAATAGCCTTAACTGTGTAGCTCTGAAATACCTCTTCATATTGGTAATCCTAAACCTCCTTGTTCTATTGGGGGATCAACTTAACCAACTTGACTCTTGCCGTCTTCCCCTCCCAAATAAGTTCTTTGAACTCTTTATTAGTTACTGTCCACAACTTCTCCTTTGGTAGATAAAATATGCCTGACCTGTGTATAAAACGAAAGGGGCTAAAAACATATTTACTGCTCGTGTCTTGCTGTCCATAGCCATATCCGTAGACAAGACTTTCCAGTTTTTCAGGTTTGGTAATATCTTTTCTTTAGTCTCTTCCCACTTATCCTTATCTGCCATAACTGAATCTTTTTTAGTCCTTACTCATAAATACTTTATTTTATCATGTCTGTATAACTTTGGGTATTGCCAGACCAACTTGGCTACATAGTTTATACCTATAACCTTTGTTTTTATCTTCATAAATTTTATATTCCAAAATAAAAAAACAGAGCTGTCTCATGATATTTTACAATACTGGTATGTCATATTATGGTTCTATCAGGTACAAAATAATATAGTCTGCAAGTAATGACAGTTTTTCTTGAACATCATGCCAGTTGTATCCTTGAATTTCTGAGTCCTTTATTTTCTTTGCTAGTGGTTCTGAATATAACACAAGTAACAGATGAGAAAGAGGGCACCCATGCCTTGTTCCTCTGTTCAGACACATCTCTTCAGAGAGCTTTGGCTCTGATCCCTCTTTATCTTTCTAATTAATCTTATTATTGTATCAGGAAATGTAAATGCTTTCATTCCTTTTCTTATAAAATTCCAGCTTACTCTGAATATGCTTTCTCGCGTCGAGACCTACCGGTAACAGAGGCATTTTCTTACATTCTTCTGCTCTCTGGATCACCATTGTTCTAGTAATGTTAAATGTTTGCCTCCTCTCCAGAGAACCACATTGGTAAATGTCTGTCAGTTTTAGTGTCGCCTTTGCCATTCTTTTAGCCATTTATAGACATAACACTTTCTAATACTGTCTTTAGGTATTACAACCACTGCAGCTTTTTTCCAGGATTTTGGTGCTTCCCCTCCTTTTAAAATACTGTTAAACAAAGCCTTCCAAATGTTTATCTTCCAAACTTCCACAGAAATACCATCTGTTCCTGGAGACGTTCCTGTAGCTTGGTTATACATCATCATTTTTATCTCCTCTCCTCCTCCTATCTAAATTATTAGTTGTTGAGCCTCATCTACCTTTAATCCATAAATATTTCCATTTGTGCTTTTTCTTGATTTCCCCACTTCTCTGCTTTATACAAAGTTTCATAAAATTTCTGTAATATATCTAATACCTCTGCAGCATCTCTGGTAATTTTTCTTGTTATAGGCTCCTTAAGTTTGGCAACAACCCTTTCTACTTTCTGTTGCTTAAGTCATCGTACTAAAAGTTTTTGTGCTCTGGAATTATTATCAGAAAATGTTGCTTAACAGCAATCTTATTAAACTAATGCATATTATCCAG
Source organism: Protopterus annectens (assembly GCF_019279795.1). NCBI lineage: Eukaryota > Metazoa > Chordata > Ceratodontiformes > Protopteridae > Protopterus > Protopterus annectens. The sequence goes on from NC_056731.1 coordinate 881,429,081, forward strand.
GTACCCCCTTATTTTCTCTATGACACGCTGCAGTTGCGCCTCCTGTTGTTCTTTGAGATTCTCCTTATTTTATAATATTTTAACCTTTGTCAGCCCCTTTAAATAATTCTTATTAATTCTGAACCAGATCTTGCTTTCTTCTATTTCTACCCTATTTTTAAACTCCACTTTCATTTTATCCCACTAACTATCTGTAACTTCTGGAGTACTTTCTGTCTTCCCTAATAACTCCCAGATAATTTCCACTACCATTCCTTAAATTCCTCTCTTTTTAACAGGTAGGTGAATTGCCACTGTCTTTATCTTTACTTCATTACCCTGCATTTTTATCTTGATAATTATTGACCCATTATTTGAAATATTTGTTGGATGTGTATCAAAGTTCTCTGTTAAATGGATATGCTCCTGTGAAATATAATTTATATCAAGTCTAGCCCGGTTGTTGTACCTTGTGGAATAATATGTAAATTCTCTCCAAGTTCCTGATACTGAATTCACGTCTTTCATACCAAATTTCTTCATAAATGTTTTCAGAAGTCTACCCTCTATTATTATATTTTCCCTTCTAGGCTCCCCCAGATACATCTTCATTGTTGCAAATCAGATTAGAGTCCCACCTGTAGTAATATTCCCTGCTGAATGCTGATTATTTCTCTACAGATGTTTTTCAGCTCCAAAATAGCAGTTTTGGGTAGAATGTAAATACATGCCTGTGTAATCCTCCTCCCTTGCCAGTAGTTCCTTAGTACTACTATAATTCTGCCAGTATATTTTTTCCTCTTCTATCAGTACTGGAGCTCTTCTGGGAATTAATGTAAGTAATCCTCTTTTCCTTTGTCTATAATATTCCACAGAATATCCATCATTAAATCCTTTCTTTACCAAATTCACATGCTCGTTTCTTTCCAAACATGTCTCCTGTGTAGCACTATTTACATTCTGCATTTCTTATAATTAAGTTTTCTTTCATTTTTGTCTTTACATGTGAGACCATTAATATTCCAAGGTAATATGGAAAGAGTCACTGTTATGGTGAGATGCAATTTATTCCCATTTTTATTATATATGCCAACTTTTAAAAATGTCTAATTCCAGATGTTCTTCATCTCACATTGCTGCAGTCCTTACACTTGGGTAGTCCGCTGTCCTCGGTCGGCCCGAATATCAAAGTATAAGGCTGACGTCAGTCAAGGCGCATTAGACTGACATCAGGACGTCAGGGTACAAATGCGCATGACCGACGTCATATCCTCAGTCTTTTTTGCCGCATGGTCCGATGCAGAAGCAGCGTTGCAAGTGCCGTTCGGCGTTCTGAAAATTTTCGAATTCGGAGTTTCAGACCGAGTCAAAGTTGGCTAAGTACCCCGTTGGGGAATATTTTAGTTTTTTCTTGCCTCAGTGGTTTACCGGATGTCAGAAAAAGTGAATAACTGTATTTCTTGTGGGAAACAGATACCGCATAGAGATTATCATACTTTGTGTATTCCTTGTTTAGGGCCTGAGCACGACGTTGTTGGGTGTCGCTTTTGTGCTAGATTCAATAAGCGCACTATTAAGAGAAGGTTAGATTGTGCCAGGTTAGTCTTTGGGAAGCGGTGCAATTATAATATGCCGTCGGATGCTCCGGCGTCCGCTTCTTCGAAGAAGCGCAAGGATAAAGCAGCTAAGCCCAGGCAAGAAGAGTCGTCTGCGGACGCCGGTTCTTTAGAGGTGTCGGTGGAGCCGGGGGTTCCGCCGGAGGTTTCTCTGGAGTCCCAGGGGGAGACTTTGTTATTGCAGGATGTGGCCTCTCAGGAGGCAGGTCAGGCTGAAGGGGCTTCTCAGGTTACTGTACTCCCCTCCCTTCCTAGGGTGGTTAGGCCCTCTCCTTCTGTTTCCAAGGCTTCTCCCAGAGGCAGGCCAGGTTTAGCTGCAGTTGGTGTCACTCCTAGTTCTTCAGGATCTGTGCCCAAGAAGCATATGCTTAAAATGGCAGAAGATTTGATTACTTTGATTAGAGGTTCTTTGCCCCCTCCTGATAAGAGGATGGTTCTACTCCTTCTGCTTCTCCTCCTGAGGATTTTTCTTTTTCATAGACTCTTCATTCCATGAGGGAGCATTTTAAGTGGGAAGGTCAGGACTTCTCTGATTCCAGGAAAAGGCTTAGGGAATTTTTGTTTTTACCCCAGCATAGGCCTTTGGCTATACCTCCTGTTCTGGATGTTGTGGAAGATGAGTTTGCAGAGGCTTCTCTTAATCCTGATTCTTTGCCTCCTGCTCCTGTTAAACCAGATAGGTATTACAGGGTGCCTGAAGCTCATAAGTATCTTTTTAAGAGTCCTAGGGCGGACCCAGAAACTGTTAGTCAGGGGCCTAAGGGTGTTAAGGCTTCTGTTGTTAAAAATCCGGTTCCTCCAGATAAAGAGGCCAGGGCTTTGGATAGATGGGGAAAGAAAGTCTATACTTCTTCCACCCTAGCTATGAGGGCTTTGAATTGCCAGTTTCACATGTTGAAATACCAAAACTATCTACTTTCTCAATTGAAGTCTAAGGTAGATGCTCTGGCGGAAGGTATTGAGTGTAAAGAGTTACAAGATTTAGTACATGTTTCTGAACAGGTGGGTAAGCATTCTTTGCAATGTGGTTTTGATGCTGTACAGGCCTCGTCTAGGGTGGCTGCCACTGGGTCAGTTCTTCGCAGGCATGCCTGGCTGAGGGATCAGAATTTATCTGACCATGTTAAGACAAGGATTTTAGATGCTCCTTTACAATCTGATGTGTTGTTTGGTTCACCTGTTGAGGCAGTCTTAAAGAAAATGGAAGACAAGGCTAAGTCTATGCAGACTGTTAAAGATTTTTTGCAGGTTCAGCCTCCGAAGTTTAGAAGAAATTGGCCTACCAAGGGGTGGACGTATCCTTCTTATGATTCCCAGTCTAGGGGTAGATCTAGACGTGGTAGGGGCAGAGCTCAGGGCTCTTTCAGGCCTAGAACAGGGAGTTCACCTGCACAGTCTTCGGGTGAGGGCAGGGGTCAGTCCTTTCGTAAACAGACCCAATGACCTACCTTTTCAGCTGCCAGAGCCTTCTCGTCTGGCAGCACCTTTGGGAGGAAGGTTGGCACTTTTCAAGGAAAATTGGAGTTTAATTACCCAAGACAGATGGGTATTGGATATCATACACCAAGGTTACAGGTTTTATTTCCATACCTTGTCTCCTTTCAAAGGCATGCCAGACGTTCCTCCTCAGCAAAGAATAGAGGCTCACAAACAAATTTCTCTGCTACTTCAAATAGGGGCCATACAGCCGGTCCCTATGCCAGAAGTGGGCCTAGGATTTTATTCTCGCCTGTTCCTAGTACCAAAGAAGGGGAACACGTGGAGACCAATTTTGGATTTATCTATCCTCAACACTTATCTGGACATTCCCAAGTTCAAAATGTTGACGTTACAACAGCTTTTACCTCTGCTGGGCAAAGATCATTGGATGGTAACTTTGGATCTCAAGGAGGCTTACCTTCATGTTCCTATCAGACTGAGTTGCAGGAAGTATCTGCGTTTTCGGGCTGGGACTTCTCATTATCAGTTCTCTGCATTGCCCTTTGGCTTATCTACTGCGCCCAGAGTGTTCACGAAAGTTCTGGCTCCAGTGATTGCTTTCTTCAGGCTAAAAGGAATACAGATCTATCCTTATTTGGACGATTGCCTGATTCTGGCTCACTGAAGGGACGAGCTTCTTCATCATTTGGAATATGTGATAGCAGTGCTAAGATGCCTGGGGTATTCTGTGAACGAAATAAAGTCCAGTCTAGTACCCTCTCAGGACATGTGCTTTCTGGGTGTAAGACTGAATACAGCATCCCAGATGGCCTTTTTGACCCCGGACAAACAAAAGAATCTTTCCCTTTACTTTCATCAATTGTCTCATCAGTCCAGGCTGACTGCAAGGACAGTCCTTCAAGCCTTGGGGTTCATGGCATCTTGTATTCTGGTGCTTCCCAATGCCAAACTGCATATGAGGAAGCTACAATGGTATCTCAAAATGTATGGACACAGCACTGCCAGGATCTGGACACTGTCATTCAGATAATACCCTGCATTCAAAAGGAGTTTTTGTGGTGGGCTCAGGAATGTCACCTAAACAAGGGACTCTCTGTGACCCGGCCAGAGGCGAGTCAGATTCTAACGACAGATGCCTCAGACAAAGCTTGGGGAGCTCATCTAAATGGAAAGTGGATACAAGACAAGTGGCCTGCCAGACTACAACATCTACATATCAACTTGAAGGAGATGTTAGCAGTCCAGTTTGCATTAATAGCTTTCAAGGATTTACTTCTTCCAGGGCAGGTGTTGATTCTAACAGACAACACAACTGTCATGTGGTACATCAACAAGCAAGGGGGAACACATTCTTATCCTCTATGCAGGCAAGCAATGATTTTGTGGGAGACTGCTCTCAGTTTACAGCTAACTCTTCAGGCAAGGTTTCTGCCGGGAGCACAGAACTCCTTAGCAGATGTGTTGAGCAGACGAATTATGGATCCCCACGGTGGAAATTGGATCCTCATGTATTTCAGAAATTGACAGTGTCATGGGGAACTCCAGACATAGATCTGTTCGCTTCTCCACTAAACCACCAGCTGCCAAAGTTTTGCACAAAAAGGTTTCATCCCACAGCTTGGAAAGTGGATGCTCTTTCTTTCAATTGGAGCAATCTTCATGTGTATGCCTTTCCACCTCTGCCTCTCCTCCCAAAGGTACTTCTAAAGGTCAGACAGGACAAGCCAAAGATGATTTTAATAGCTCCAGATTGGCCTCGACAGCACTGGTACCCATTACTGAGAAGTCTGGTACAGGAGCCTCCATGGCCTTTGCCTTCGATTCCACACCTGTTGTCTCAGGAGAACAGTCATTTACTCAATGTCAAGCTTCACTCTCTTCACCTAACAGCCTGGCATATTCTGTTTTGAACCATAGAGGGTCTCAACTTCCACAGCAAGTGTTGAATGTTATTTTGGAAGCTAGAAGGCCTAGTACAAGGAAAGTGTACGCAGATAAATGGAAGAGATTTTTATTTTGGAGTGCAGCAAAGGATTTTGATGTTTCTGAGCCTAATTTAAGTGTGGCTCTTTAATATCTTACTGAGTTACTGGACAAAGGTTTGTCCTTCTCTTCTATTAAGGTTCATGCTGCAGCAATTTCGGCTCACTATGACTGTGACCCACCATTGTTTTCTCATCCTTTGTTCAAGCAATTTCTTAGAGGGGCAAAGAATATAAGACCCCAATGAGCTCCTACTCCTGCTTGGGATCTCAATTTTGTGTTGGAGAAACTCACTCTACAACCTTTTGAGCCTGCAGCTACTACCGAGTTGAAATATTTATCATGGAAGACTGCTTTTTGTTGGCCATTACCTCTGCAAGAAGGGTTTCTGAATTGCAGGCCCTTATGGCGGTTGAGCCTTTCTTAATTTTCCATAAGGATAGGGTATCTTTACGTACTAATCCTTCCTTTATGCCTAAAGTGGTTTCTAGTGTGGCTTTAAACCAAACTATTCATTTGCCTACTTTTTATGCAAATCCCCAAAATAAAGGGGAAAAGATTTTGCACACTTTAGATGTACACAGGCAGTTGCGATATTATTTGAGCAGAACTAAAGGGTTCAGGCAGTCTCAGCAGTTATTTGTTTCTTTTGCTTTGAGTTCTCAGGGCAAGCCTGTGTCAAAACAAACTATTTCTAAGTGGATTGGGTTTTGCATTGCTTTCTGTTATTCCCATCATGGCAAGGAGATTCCAGCTGGGATTAGGCCTCATTCCACTAGGGCTACTGCCACTTGACAGCTTTTTAAGGGGTGGCAACTAAAGATATTTTGGAGGCAGCTACTTGGAGTTCAGTGCATACTTTCTCTAAGCATTATCACCTTCCACTTTACTCTAAATCTAGGGCTGGTTTTGCCACTGCTATTTTACAGGGCATTTTGGCAGCTCCTGCTTCTTTATAGTTTTGCCATCCTCCCTTACCTCTGCTTTGGAATTCTACCCAAGTGTAAGGACTGCAGCAATGTGAGATGAAGAACATAGTACAGTTTTGTACCTACCATAAATGTAGATGTTCGAAGATCCACATTGCTGCAGTCCAATTTACCTCCCTCCTTCCCTCTGTAGTTAGAGGCGGTTGTGTGGGTTGGATTGTAAATATTGTGTATATTGTATATATTGTACATATTATTAGTGCAAGGGTGGTTGGTTGGTTGTTTGCTGTCTTTTGGTTTTGACCTTTCTTTTAGGGTCTTCTGACATCTGGGGCAAGAAAAGACTGAGGATATGACGTCGGTCATGCGCATTTGTACCCTGACGTCCTGATGTCAGTCTAATGCGCCTTGACCGACGTCAGTCTTATACTTTGATATTCGGGCCGACCGAGGATAGCGGACTACCCAAGTGTAAGGACTGCAGCAATGTGGATCTTCGAACATCTACATTTATGGTAGGTACAAAACTGTACTTTTTTGTGATACCTACATCCATTAATGTTTGGAATCTTCATTCTGTCATTTTTTAATTTGTGGATATTTTTAAGGAACTTTCCTTAGAGGCAGAGTTGCATATTCCTGCCCTAAAGAAACCAAACGGCTTTATAATGTTGAATAACGATACATCCCTATATAAAAAAAAAATCCCATGTCTTATTCATTTGCTATAGATCTGAAAAAAAAGTCAGCAGCTCTGTATACTGTTCTGGAAGATAAGGAAAGCAGATTGTTAGATATAGAAAGAAAATCTACTACCCTCGGACCTAGGTCCCTTAATTGAAAGAACCTTTGTAATACAGAGTCAGAGAGAAATTTATTAAAGTGGTGGAAGATACAGCCAAGAGAATAAAGGGCTGCTTTAAGTTAGGGAATGTTTTCAAACTAGCTTAGATAGCAGATGAAGTGGGGATTGTAGTTGCATCATGGGTATGATTTTGTGGATATTAATTCTATGGCAGCGACCTGTGCGGCCATGCCTTGTGGAGAACTTAGCTTTTCAGAGGAGATGTTAAAACTCAACATTTGAATACACCACTAAAAAGTGGTCTTCTTTTTGGTCATGTCTTTGAAATATTTTCTAATAAATATGGAAGAAAAGGAAAAATGCAAAGTGTCTAACAGGTGCTCAACTCCACTTCCCTAAGTATTTCAGATGTTTTCCATAAATGTTGTGGGCCTTCTACAGAAAATAAACTAGGGTCTTATAGTAGAAACAATGAAGACAATTTAAGAGGAAGGAACAGGAGTAATACAAAGCTAAGAAACAACTACAACCTCAACCTTCCCAGCAAGACAGATCTTCTGCAAATAACCACCACTAGCGACTTCATCATCTTCTGCCCTTTCACTAAGTTCTGGACCCCTTGGGGGAAGATGCCCCATTCTTTAAAGAAGATGAAAATTAGCTTTCTTTTCAGGCTTTGTTGGCTGTTGGTGAAGCACCCACCAAGAGGAGAAAACGCTGAGAGAAGAAAGGAGCCACTTTTGAGATTTTTAAGTATTTTTCCTCTGTTTATTTGCTAAGTTTTTCTGCATAGCCGCCTATTTTGAGCATTTTCTGGCTTGTTAAACTTGATTTCTGCATTAGTAACTGTATTTAGAGCACAACCTAGAGCGGTTTACTGAATTTCCTGTTTGCACTTATTTTTAAAATCGTTTTTTTCTCAAAACTTGTATTTTATCTGTCTTTGGTCTAGCACTCTTGTGTGGGGTCATTTACTGCACTGTTATAACTTGTTGATACTTGTGAACCTCTGCTAACTCTGAAAAAAAAAAAACAAAACAAAAAAAAGAATCTTGCTTTTTTTCCCACTTTTCTGAGATTTAAAAAAGTTCAGTTACAGGCTTGCTGTTCTTGAACTGTTGGTAAGTTTCTTGGAGGCCATTTTTTGCTTGGGCTAAAGGGAAGTCTCTCTGTTGATCAGTGGCAGTGAAAAACATTGAGCAGCCTGCCTGCCCCTGTGGGAGTGGTTACTGACTTGAAACTGTAGTTTTATTGGCCATTTTGGGTCAATTCTAAACTCCTTCATCTTCCTCTCTTAAAACCCTCTTTTGCGCGGTTTTGTGCATAGCGCAACAGCGGGCAGCGCCGCCTAATTGGGTTTAAACTATTCCTGGCTCCACAAAGTCTGCTCTTCACTTTTTCACTTAGAACTGCTCTATCTCTCAATTTATACACCATATTCTCATTCTAAGGCCCTTCACTGGTCCAATTAAGTAATCCTACAAGTTAGCACTATTAAACCATAAGCACTACTTACTCTTATAGTCTCTACGATTACCCTGTCCTCTATTGGTCCGTCTTAAATTCAGTTTCCCTATATTACTCTAGCATGTCCAAAGGTCAGTCAGTGGTTTCCTCTCCAGTCCAGCTGGTGAATCTGGGAATTTTGAGGCAGTTACAACTGTCTCATGTACACGGACAACCCTCTCCTCCTCCAAACAGGTTTAAATATATGTGAGAGATGCAACTATTTAGCCAAACGGGAGGCTGAGCTCTCTCATCTCAAAACTGGTGTAACCAGTCAGGAGGAGAAGGTAACCTCACACAACACAATTCCAGTATCACATAGTCCCACCACATCAGCGAACCAAACACATAAATACACAAAAACATACTCGGAGGCTCTAAATAAAAATCTACCTAAGCAACCGAGACCTCCAAAGCAGACATCCAAGCAAACGCTACCTCAAAACAAAACACGCACAACACATAGCCCACAAAGTCAGTGTGCCAAGCAACCACAGCCCTTAAGGCTGAATAACGCACCTGATACTCTTGTAATAGGTGACTCTGTTGTCATACACACTGACGTCCCGCTCACCAGGCTGAATAAAGAGAAGGTCACGGTGAGCTGCCTGTCGGGTGCTAGGATCCGCCACGTAACGCAAGCACTCAGGTCACTCCAAAGCAAATACAAATATGACTCCGTCATTGTACATGCTGGTGTGAATGACCTGAGACGTACCTCCCTGGACTACATGAAAAGAGACATAGAGGAGCTCTCTGATCATGTAGCCCAGGCTGATATGACCCTGACCTTGAGCAGCATCTTACCCTCACCTAGAATGATGCCACAGTACAAAGATAAAATGATCGATTTTAACAATTGGCTAAAATTTTGGTGTCATTCAAAGGGGATCCAGTGTCTGTCAGCCTGGGATGACGTGCTCGACAAGCCATGTTGCTTCGCTAGGGACAGCTTGCACCTGTCACCACTGGGCTTTCGGATATTGGCAAAGGCTCTTGCCACCCCCATAGTGCCTTTTTTAGGCAAGGCTCAAAAGTCAAACCCACCCCCATAGACAGCACAAGGAACAAGAAACTAAGGGTAATGCTGCTTAACGCCAGAAGTCTTAACCTCAAGATGCATGCACTCGAAGCTCTCCTCAGTATGGAGAACATTGATATCTGTGCAGCGACAGAAACCTGGTTCAAGGCTCCAGAGAGCACCCCAGCACTACCAGGCTATACCTCATATCATGCTTTTCGGCCCCAAAACCATGACCGAACCACAAAAGGAGGGGGAGTTTCCATATTTATCAAGGATATCCACACCTCCAGGATAGTGGCATTGCACGAAGTATCAGAGACCATCCATGTGCAACTAACAGTGGGAAAGACTGCTTTTCAGTTTATAGCATCCTACAGACCACCCTCTCAAAGTCAGGAATCCTACTCGGCTTTCCTGAAAACATTGGAGAACATGAAGATCTCTCCGAACACCATTATATTGGGCGACTTCAACTACCCAAACATTGACTGGAAGCACTACTCAAGCCCCAGCACCTTAGCCCAAAGGTTCCTGGAAATTATAAACTCAAATGCTATGGAACAACTAGTCACCACTCCCACAAGAGGGGACAACATACTAGACCTGATCATTACCAACATGGGGCTCTATGCTCCACACCAGAAGTAATATCCCTCATTGGTAAGATCAGACAATAAATCAGTTTCACTGGATGTCCACATCCCGACCCCACCCCCAGCCCAGAAAACCACAGTGAAAACCTTCTCAAAAGCGAACTTCTCACTTCTCAAAACCGAAGTGGAATCCTTCAAGGCCCCAGGGCCAGTGGAAACTACAGCCCAAACTGCAGAATCCTATATAAACGCATTCTACGGACATCTCCAGGAATGCATGGATCATGCTATCCCAAACAAAACCAAAACCCAATCATCCAGAGGCAGGCGTTCAGTCTGGTGGACCCCTGCCCTAAATAAACTGTACAACAGAAGGAGGAAGCTACTACATGATAGAGCAAAATCCCTAATAGGGAAGGCATCTCTGAACAGTACTAGCAAAAAAATTACGATCCCTCATAAAATCCTCCAAGGCCAGCTTTGAGAGAAAAATTGCACAGGACTCCAAAGACAATCATAAGGCTTTTTTCAGTTATGTTAGGAACCTGGGATGCAACTCCCAGACTTGTTCTGAGTTGATTCTAAACGACAAAAAACACACTGAACCCACAGACATTGCCAATATCCTGGCAGACAAGTTCAGTGCAAACTTCTCCCCTCCAAAAGAGCAAGTATCTATCCCGGCAGAGGTCTGCCTCCCAAACATCTCTGATGAGGTGAAGGCTGCTCTCTCCAAAGCAAAAAACACTGCTTCCATGGGACCAGATGCCGTCCCAGGTTGCGTCCTACATGAACTCCAAGAGGAACTAATCCCTCAAATAAAACAGCTATACAATCTCAGCCTCACTACAGGATATGTGCCCACAGAATGGCGTACAGCAACAGTGGTCCCACTCCACAAAGGTGGAGCCTCTACGGACCCTGGAAACTATCGCCCCATAAGCCTGACTAGCTTAGTCTGCAAGGCTATGGAGAGGATCATCATGGAGTTCATAAACAAAGACATTGGGGACATACAGACACTGGATCCTACCCAGTTGGGCTTTGTCAAGGGCAGATCCTGCCTTTTGAACCTGGTTGACTTCTTCGAAACAGTCACCAAAGCCATAGATGAAGGGAAGGTAGTCCACACAGCCTATCTGGACCTTGCAAAGGCATTTGACACAATACCCCACTCGGGCATCATAGATAAGCTATCCAGCTTAAATATAAACCCCTATGTCACAAGATAGGTCGCAAACTGGCTCAAAGACAGAACCCACAGAATGAGAGTTGCTGGAGCCATGTCAGACTCGAAACCGGTCACAAGTGGTGTCCCACAGGGTTCTGTCCTGGGACCACTCTTGTTCGGTATATACTTTTCCGAGGTACAGGCAAGCGTGGAAGGACTATGGCTCACCAAGTTCGCAGACGACTGCAAACTGGGCACCATAATCGACACTGCAGCTGACACAAACATCCTTCAAAAAGGTCTCACATAGACAGATAACTGGTGCCAGTGCCATGGTTTAAAGCTAAATGCCAAAAAATATATAGTCATACCCTTTGGCAAAAACAATGTGCCCACAAATTACCACATAGGCGGAAACCCGTTAAGTACAGAGAAAATTATTAGGGACCTGGGGACCCAAGTTGATAGCAATCTCTCCTTTGAAAACAACATTGCCAAAGTGGTTAGAAAGACCTTCTACATAGCCCACCTCATCATGAAGGGTTTCACATCTAGATCAAGAGAGGTAATCGTGCCCCTTTATTCATCCCTCATCAGGCCCATCATAGAATACAATGCCCCTTTTGGGATGTACCTTACCCGGCACCTGCAGCAATTAGAAAGACCCCAAAAGTATCTCACCAAGAGGATCAAGGGTCTCAAACAGATGCCATATGCTGCTCGGTTAAAAAAACTCCAGCTCTACTCAGTTGCATACAGCCTACTTCGAGGTGATCTATGCCTGACATACAAAGCTATGTCAAATCCAGAATTAATGGACATGCTCCACCTCAGTAAATCTAAATCCCTTAGAGCCACACGCTCGAGGGACTTGAACCTCAGCACAGAAATAAATAGAACTTGCTGGAGGGACAGGTTCATAACCCAGAGGCTCCCTTCGCTCTGGAATAGAATTCCAGTTCATGTGAGGCAGAGCACCTCACTGAATCTGTTCAAGAAGAATCTCGATAGGTGGATGGGGGATCGTAGGTTTGTCCCAGAGATTATTCCCGTTTCACTATTAGACAGAGGCATAGTAAACTAAACCTTAAAAAGGGCACAGTATACTCGAATCAAGGGGTGGCGTAAGCCATACAGAATCGGGCTAGGCTTATAATTACCCCAGGGCAGATAGCCTAGTATGAACCTACATGAACCTATGAACTGTAAGAAATGGGTATGTATGTGGTGGGGAGGGGGGTATTCAGAAATAAAGCATAATATGACCTAGTCAGTTGTAAATCGTGCAATAAATTTAGCACAATGAGGCCTGCCAGGGATTATGCATGCATGAGTGCTGTCATAGCTCAGCTATTCTGAGGACAATGCTTTGTAATGAATACTTACTGTGATAATGGAATTACCTGTGCAGCTCAACTAAATGTGCAGACAGTATAAAATAATATGGGGATAGTGGCATGCAGGTGGTGTGCCCAATGCTACAAAGGGTTTATACTTGCATCAAAGCACCTCATAGCTGCTACATAAACACAACAGCAAACCCCAACTGATTTTTTGCAACTGGGAAGAAAATAGGGAGATAGGACTGTCAGAAATGGGGAAAAACAAACAGAGAAGCATACAGAATGACAGTAGGAAGGGAAAAGTGGTGTGGAAGTATATTTTTTGTGATAGGTGCCCAATTTTTTGTTTTTGTGCAGAAGTATTGTAGGGATTGGTAGTTTAGGAAAGGTCTAGGTAGGAAGGAGGGGCAGACAAATGTAGAATGCAGACAAAGACTGACAGGGGAGCTATTGACACACAAGGAAGCGGGGGGACAACAGTGGTAGGATATACATATGGACAAAGGGTGGACAACTGATGGCAGGAAGGATTAGACTACAAACAGGGGATGGATAGTGATACAGATGGCAGGGTAACACAATAATATGAGATAAGGATGGGTGAAAAAGTTCTACCAAGCTGACCTAGAGGGGCGATGCACCAGAAGTCAGGCACCAGATGTGAGGCATCATGAGTGGGCTCTGCCTGTGGTGTCGTAGTGGTCAGGAATGGGCTGCAGCAGAACCCTGTAATCCACATAAGGAGGTGATCCAGGGCGCCAGTGCAAGTACTGAGCTGCCAGGCCCCTTTCTTCTTTATTAGCCATTGCATCTCACACTAGAACATCCAGGCAGGCCCCACTGCACCAGTCTTAGTAGAGGAGCCTTCATTCTTCTGAGAAGTGGCAAAAGAACCTATCAGTGAACCTACCACGTCATCTTCCACAGAGTGCCCTTTATCACCCTGCAGAGAGGCAGGCCTGAGGACTGCTGGGAATCTAGCAGTAGGCTAAGTGGCCAATATGGGGCCCACCATCTCTCCTCTGCTGGCACTATGGCCGATCCTGTAGAAAAAGAAAATAAATGGAGAAAAACAACCACAAAGCAAAATAGTAAACCAATGGAAAACTTAAGTGGACAGCACTGTGTGTCTTTTTTTCTTATTTTTGAATGTTATCCTATTTGTTAAAATATTTCATTAGTACCAGCAATACTGTGCACCTACATCATCACCTTTAGAATTTACTGTGCAGCCTCTGGCAGGCAGGCTGATTTTCTTCAATGTCCTGTGCTGTAAAGCATAAAACACAGTAATAAGCACAGCAAATGCCTGACCGAAGGAGACAATTACAGCTGCTTGTGCTAGGTCTGCTACACAGTGATAATACAAGAACCGAATGCTTAAATAAAATAATGGTTCTCCCTTTCTCATTTTTTCCCATTGGTGGAGAAGGTCGGGGTGGCGTATCTTCAGGTCACTTTATGTTGACACTGCTTGCCAGAGGATGTGATATCAATCGCATCACTCACTGCCTTGGCAAACTGGTTCCAGGCATCCACCTTATAAAGGGGAGTCCTCATAGTCCTCTAGTAGTTCCAGTGATCCTTGTGCAGCAGGTGAAAAAGGATTTTGCCTTCCCCTCTGCACCAAGCATGATCTTTGCCACAGTTTTTGTCTGCAGAATCAATGCCCATTCACTACATCAGCTCCGTTGGATAAAATCATAACTGTAGTTCATGTCCATATGTTGAGAATACCACTTAACATGCATTGATGGGAAGCAGAAGAGTGATATGTCCATTAACAATTGCGTAGTGCACAGTGGCATTAAGCAGAATCAGGCTTCAGTGGTGCATGCGCCCTACATGTCCTCCTCATATGTGAATGGGCACAACAGACAGCAGGACAGTGCATTGCCTTTTAAAAGTAGCATTATGCATGTTGTCAATAGCACAGTATAAATTGGTATTAGCACAACCAGACTTCACAGGCAGTTGTACTGTAGATGACCTCCTAGACCATGAATAAACAAGAGTGGGCCATGCAGCATGCATTTGGCACAGTAAAGCATTATGTTATTGGCACAATTCAAAGACCTTCACACTAAATCACCTCATTAGCATAATAACTGGGTTATGAACATCACTTTAGTGGAGGAGAAAATGCAGCTGCAGTTATGTAGGAGGCCGCATTATGTCGAGCAGTATAGAGAAGGGGAATACAAGTGATATCCCAATGAACTGCCAGACAGGCAAACCAATAGCTGATAAGACAAGTGGTAATGGCTATCAAGACTTCAGTGATCATACAAGGAGGGGTGGAAGCAGAAAACAATGTTCTACGTCAGTGAAGTGTATGGGATAGCACATTGGGGGAGGGTACAGGGAAAGGCATAACAGGTTGCAGTCCCAGTGGAAAAACAGGATGGGTTGTAATCCTTTTGGGAGGGCACAATCTGATAGGGCACAGGGGGCAGGTAAGGCAGGCAGCAGTCCTGCTAGGGCCCTCAGCTTGACAAGTCACAGGGAAAATAGTCAGGCTCAGTCAGTCTCTGCTGTGTAGGTGATGTTGCAGTTTGCCGTACGCACACAAAGAGCATGACCTGCTACCGGGAATATTGGGCCTTCTATATATTAGGCACAGACTGTTATCTGCATAAGTCCATTGGACACCAACCATGGATAACATGCCCTCAGCTGTCACACTATGGCATAGTACAGAGCAGTTACACTTTAGCAGTATGTAAGGCTATGGTCATAATAAAGTTACTGGAGACAACATGGAGGCAGTTGTAGGCTGGCATGGACCTTCATGCTTTCTAACTCAGATGGGTACATTTCCTGGCATACATCCAAACTGCAATGGCTGAAGAAGTTCAGCCCACAAGAAATGGTGATGGTACTGCAGGCCCTATGCACACATGGCATGTTTATCATTGAGAAGGGTAAAGCTGACTGGGCCTTCCAGGAGCAGGTTTGGCAGGGACTGCTGCAGAACATAAATGCAGTGGGTGACCATAGTCGGGTAACAGTGCAAATGCATTGCTCTCCAGGACCAAGGATCAGAAAATTTATCAGAGGTAAGCGGATCACTGGGGGTGGACCACAAATGCTAAGGTGTCTCACTCAGCTAGAGAAGCTTCTGGTATCGTTCACCAGGGAAACAGAGAATCCTGATACTTGGTGGTGGCTTGGATGTGGAAGCTGGGCTAGTGATAACTACCTGCGCGTCTTTAGGGGATGTAGCAGGTGAGAAGGGGCACTTACCATTTCTGTAGGACATTGACTTATACCTGTGAATGGTTTATGGAGCCAAACACGTATACATTTATGTCATCCAACATTGTGCAGCAGCGCTAAACTATAGCAAAAGGTATGTATAACTTGCAGACTATGTATCTGATTGGCATGTAGCATTTTGTGTGTCACACAGGGGAAGGAATAATGAATGTGATCCAGCATTGCCATAGATGTATTATATATTTGCAGTGGCAGATTCCTTTGAGAGAGGTTCTAGCATAATTGATCTAAACATGCCTGATGTCAGTGTGTCACCAGTAGCTGATGATGAAGATTAACATGGCACAAGCTGATGACAAACTGGCACTGTCAGCAATGCTAGACAGTGGAGAGTACATTCACATTATCTATAGCAGAGGTAACTGGAAGAGCTTGATGAAAGTCTTGTATCACCTGTATTCAGTGAAGTTCATCCTGTACATGTCAGCCATAACCCTTCTACACAGGTGTCGCCACCATAGAGAGCCTCTGCAGTCCACATTGGCTCTCAGGTGTGTACACCCAGCATAAGGGAGATGATTGTAGGTAGCCATTTCCTTTCTGACTGCATGATTTTTCCCCAGATGTGGGTGTCACCCTTGGCATCACTCAGCAGATGTGTGGGTCAGAGATCCATGCCCAGATAGCAAGTACTTGCACCTTGTCAGAGATGTTGAGTATACTGCATCACCTGTGTGAGGGCTTGCAGTGGCTGTAAAGAGAATGGGAGATTCTGCGATGCCTGCATTGACCCACTGTATAGGGATCTGGTACAAACACACCTGTTGAAGACATTGATTGCTCAGGTGGCAGCTGTTGAAGCATTCTTGCAGAGGTGGGGAGCCAGCTGCAGTGGTCATGCATGGGGACTGTTGCATATTACACAGACACACACCAAGCTTACACAGCGCACAGTGTTCCATAGATGGTTTAACTTGCTACGGTTGCCTCAGCCCATGGGCATTTACAGCTACCATCCATGGTCGTTGTCCATGCCCACGGGCTAAGGCAGCTACCATGGTTTCATCCATGGTAGTTGCCTCAGCCCGTGGGCATGGACAACTACCATGGATGAGACCAGTGATCTTTTGGTTACACCATGGACACACTCTGCTGGCAAACTAGTCAGGCTCAGGAATTAAACATCACATTCTCCTGTAGCCCTGCTCTGAGTGATGTATACTCATACCTGCTTATGGGGTTATGGCTATCAACATTGTACTCCTACCATAGCTGGGAATCTCTGACATGTTCCTAATCTGATACCTTATCCTTAGGTCAGGATGCTTCCAGTCCAGACACTTTGGGACCATATGGTACACAGAGTCAGCATTCTGCCTGTGAAAGGTTCACCCCATCACTGTAAGATGCAATCCCTGACTTGCCTAGCTTCTTAGCTATGTACATGGCTACCACATCTGCTATTCATGACCCTCCAACATATACTTCATTACTGTCCTGTCTCACAGAGCTCTACCTACCTGTACAAGTCTGACTATGCCTTGCTCACCTGCCTGGCCCATGTGGCCATGCAGGTCTCTGGAGCATAGTGCATTGCACCAGCAAGTGTAGCCAAACACGAGAAGAGAGGTTTCAGGAGTCCTAACATATGTTCGACATGTTATATCTATGACAGTGCACTGTTATATGTCATCTTCACGATGGTATGGGACTGCGGATGGGTTTCATCGGACATTATTTCAAAGTGTATCCTGCATCACCAGCAATGCACATTCATGGGACCTGACTTTTAGGGGCTGTCGGCAAAGCATTATATGCAACTACCACCTAGATGACCCTGTGTAAAGTCACTTTGCATGAAAAGCTGATACAGGTTGCACTTGTGCCAAATATGAGAATCATGGTAACTGCCTGGCTTGTTGACAGGCACATTGTTTGTAATACTCTCTGTACTGCTTGCCATCTGGAATTTGAAGAAGCGAAAGCCCTTTCAGTTGCTACACCTGACACCTTATGTTACAGGTGTTGCCTTGATAGAAGTGTGGGTGTAGTTATACATCCTACATGTCCTCAGGACCTCTGAGAAACAGACTATATCTTAGAATACTCGCATACTGGTAGATGTCCTTCTGTGTCACTGTTGCAGTATTCTTCACAGTAGCGATTGTCTGCCAAGGGTAGCCCAATGTTCGGCCAGTGTACAAAAGCCTTTAGACCTTGCATACTCTGTACGTCACATGAATGCTCCCCGTACATGACATAGAGCATAAAGGTAATGTATGGATGCAGTTACCCAGAACTTCTTTGCCATCGGTCTGAAAGCCCTTTTGCTGTGTTGCATACCTAGCCATCAGATAAGTGCCCATTTGGGGTCTTATTTTATTCTTCTTTGATCTTCTTACCTTTTAGTTACCTAGAGTTCATGTCACCCAGGAAGGGAAAATGTTACTGTGGGAGGCAGATTCTCCATAACTGTGATCAGAAAAAGTGTCTTTTTTTTTTTGTCTGGGTGCTTCCTACAACCATATGTCCTGTAGCATTTGCAAAGCATTGGTACCCAAAGCTCTTAGAAGTTACTTATCTATCTTCCCTGGCCGTCTATCTTAAGAACCAGAGGCTTAAATTGTTAGCCCAAGGGAGCATAGCAGAATCTCTTAACCCCAAGGTCCTGTTAAGCAGGAAGAAGGCCAGGAAACCTCAGCTATATTCTTTGGCTTTCTAGTCTTCACCAGAAGTGGGTGAAAACTCTGTAGACCATCTGGTGTCTACATTGGGCTGCTCTGCTACAACCCCATCAGATGCCAGCATGGATCCTTTATTCCACATGTCCTGTGAGGCTTTGCAGGTGTCTGCTCCAGATGCTGAGGCAAAACTGTGGTTGATAATTTCGGAGGCCCCTACAGGGATTCCACAAATTATGATCAGGGAAGAGGTTCCGGGTACTCTTATTGAATCTCGTCAAGGGTTGGAACCTCCAGCGTTTGTCAGAACATGCGCCTCTGCTAAGAAAAAGATGAAGACCAAGCATATTTTTGTTCACCCTAAGGATCCTGAAAGGGAATGGAAGGCGTTTACTCTTATTCTGTTCATTGCCTTAATGGCCCCGAAACCTCCTCAACAGGTTTCTGTGTCTACCCCCCTGGACATCTAGTCCTTCCAAGTGATCTAGGAAACCCGATTCCTCAGATGAAAATTCAAAGTCTGATGAGAAGCCCCTATCCTAGTCTTCCCAGATGCCTTCATCTTTGGTTTATGGTTCTGATGAATATTCTGTGAGTCCTGAGTCTCTTTTGAGGAATTGTCTTTTGGGTACACTTTAGCCAGAATGATGGAATACTTCAAGTGGGATTTTTCTCAAGTGCCTGATATCCAGAAGAGGTATTATTGTGAGCTGCTTCACGTGGATACTCCTGAACCTTTCTCAGTAACTTCTTTGTTGGCTGCCTTTAGACACCTTTGTATTTGCCTACAAGTCTCCTGATGATGTTCTTCATGTTTCACTGTTGCAGTCATTACATTTGGGTAATCCTGCTGGCAGGTTGCCCTCAGCCGGCCTGGATTCCAAAGTCTTGGGTCCTGCGTAGGCTGCTGTTGCTACTTCCCTGACATCAGGTCATCAGTGGTATAAAAGAAGCAGCCAACGCCATTTTCTTCAGTCTTTCTTGCCGTGCGGTTCCCGAAGCAGAAGCAGTTCGCAAGTGCCAGTCGGCTGACTCCTGAGATTTTCATGTTTGAGTTTCAGATCCGAAGTCTTCAATAAAGCTAAGTACCCCATTGGGGAAACTTTTTTCTTGCTCCAGACCGATGTCAGAAAAAGTTAATAATTGTATTTCTTGTGGTAAGTAAATACCTCATAAGGATTTTCATTCTTACTGTATTCCTAGCCTAGGCCCTGATCACAACATGCCTGGTTGTCGGTTTTGTGCTAGATTTAACCAACGCACTATTAAGCGACGGTATGATTTTGCTTTAAACTACTATGGCCGCCTATTCAGTTATCCAAAAATGTCATTGGATAGCCATCCGACTACCGGAGTTCATAAAAAAACGCAAAGAAAAAGAGAGAGAGACAACCAAGGCCCAAAACCGACGAAGCTTCTCCCAAGCCAGTTGCCAGTTCGCCGGTTCTCAGTGAGGCGCGTTTGCAGCCCCTGATGCCCGCTACTTTAGAGTCACAGCATGCTACTGACTCCCACTTGGAATTGACCATGCCGCTGGATACTCAAGGTATTGGAGCCTCGGATACTATTCCTTCAGATGGGTCCGGAGCCGCTGAGCAGGCACCAGCTTCTGAGGGTGTATTCAGACCTAAACATCTTTACATTAAACCAACTTCAGCTTCAAAGGCAAAGACTACAGCTCCTTCTAAAGCAAAGAAACAAACTCAAGAGCCACGTGGATAGGCCTCTATGCCCAAAAAACAGATGCTCAAAATGGCCGAAGACTTAATTACCTTGATCAGGGGTTCCCATCCCCATCCTGATAAGAGGCCTAGGCAAGAAGACTGACTATGAATCTTCAGATCAGGTTTCTATTTCTTCTGATTCCTCTACTGATCAGGAATATCCCCCCCCCCCCCACACCTTAAGGATTCTGATGCTGAAGAATCTATTCCTTCAGCTTCTCCTCCAGAGGACTATTCTTTTGGGGAAACCTTGCATACCATGAGGGAGCATTTCCACTGGGAGAGCCAAGACTTTTCAGAATCTGAAAAGAGGCTCAGGGATTTTCTTTTACTGCCTCAACACAGGCCACTAGCCATTCTACCTGTATTGGACATTGTACTTTGTTTTTTCTGAGTCTAGTCTTACCCCTGACTCCTTACCTCCAGCTCCTTTTAAGCCTGACAGATATTACAGGGTTCCTGACTCTCATATATTCCTTTTTAAAAACCCTGCTGCAGACCCAGAAACTATTTCACAGAGTCCCAAGGGAGTTAAGGCTTCCACTGCAAAAACCCTAACCCCTCTGACAGGCATTCTAGGGCACTGGACAGATGGGAAAAAAAAGGTATACACATCTGCTACCTTGGCTATAAGGGCCTTAAACTGTCAGTTTCATATGCTCAAGTATCAGCAACATGTCATGGCATTGCTTAAACAGAAAATGTTGTTAAATTCTGAATGTGCAGAAAACAAGGAAATGCAGGATTTATTGCATGCAGCTGAACAAGTTGAAAAGCATACTTTGCAGTGTGGTTTTGATTCTTTGGAGGCCTCCTGCAGGGCCGCAGTTACGGGTTCTGTAATTAGGAGGCATGCTTGGTTAAAGGAAGAAAATCTGCACGATCATGTCAAAGTAAAATTATTAGATGCTCCCTTACAGCATGATACTTTATTTGGTGTTAAGGCAGAAGAGGTGTTAAAGAAAATGGAGGACAAAGCTAAATCTATGCAAACTGTCAAATATTTTTTACAAGTACAACCACCTAGGTTTAGTAGACACTGGCCAACAAAGAATTGGTCCTTTCCTGTGTCAGACAGACCTCAAAGGGGCAGAACCATACACCCTTGAGGCAGATCCCAGGCGCAAGGTTCATACAGGTCAAAGCAATGGGGTGCCTCTTCCTCCAAAGTTGGAGAAGACAAATCTCAACCATACAGGAAACAGTCCCAATGACTTCCCTCTGCCTGCACCAAGCACTTATCTCCTTAGGGTGAAAATTAGCACTTTTTTCTCAAAATTGGCACATCATAACCCAGGACAAGTGGGTTCTAAATATCGTGTCACAAGGCTACAAGTTCCATTTCCATACCCTGCCAAAGGCAAATGGCTGGCCAGATCTGCCCAGAAATCAATGGGCAGAGGCACAAAAACAAGTCTCATCCCTCATGGATGGGGGCCATTCAACAAGTACCAGAGCAAGAACAAGGGCAAGGATTTTAATCTACTGTTCTTGGTACCCAGAAAGGACAAGGCCTGAAGGCCAATACTGGACCTATCTATTATGAACACATTCCTGGATATACCAAAATTCAAGATGTTGACTTTGTAGCAGCTTCTGCCCATGCTGGGCAAGAACGCTTGGCTTCTAACTTTGGACCTAAAAGAGGCATACCTGCATGTCCCTATCAGACAAATATGCAGGAGATACCTCAGATTCAAGGCTGGCTCAATGCATTATCAATTCTCTGCACTGCCCTTTGGCTTATCTACTGGGCCCAGGGTCTTTACAAAGTGCCTGGCACCAGTAATTGCATTCTGCAGACAAAGAGGAATACAAATATATTCTTACTTGGATGACTGTTTAATTCAAGCAGAGAACAAGGACATTCTTCTACAGCATCTGGTGTTTGTGAAAAAACTTCTAACGTGTCTAGGGTACACAGTCAACGAAAAGAAATCAAAACTAGTACCCTCTCAAGAGATAATATTCCTGGGTGCAAGCTTAAATACAACTGCCCAGATTGTTTATCTCACGCCAGACAAACAAAGGCAACTGACTACCTATTTCAAAATGATGGCAACAAAGGCCCAGTTATCTGCAAGAAAAAATCTGTAGGCTTTGGGCTTCATGGCATCCTGCATCCTACTAATTCCGTATGCAAGACTGCATATGAGGAAACTGCAATGGTACCTAGAAAGTGTTTGGACTCAACATTGCCACAGCCTGGAAACTATGATTACTCTCATTCCCTGCCTGCAATAGTTTTGATGGTGGGCAAAGGCTTGTCACCAAAACAAGGGACAGCCATTCACATTACCCACAGCCAGGCAGCCAGGCAGACACCAACAACGGATGCATCAGATTATGCCTGGGGGGCCCACATGGCAGGAAAATGCATTCAAGGCACATGGGACTCAAACCAGACGCATCTACATATCATTCAAAAAGAGATGCTAGCTGTTCAAAATGCCCTGACAGCCTTCAAGGACCTACTTCATCCAGGACACCTACTGATAAAGACAGACAACACCACGGTCATGTGGTATATAAACAAGCAGGGGGGCATACATTCTTACCCCCTTTGCAGATTAGCCATGACTTTGTGGGACACAGCATTGACTTACCAAGTACATCTACAGGTACAATTCCTGCCAGGAAGGAAAAATACTCTGGCAGACGAACTAAGCAGACACCTCATGGATCCCCACAAGTGGCAGCTGAATCCACAAGTCTTCAGCATGATAACAAGGAAATGGGGATGCCCAGACATATAGATCTATTTGCTTCCCCTCACAACTACCAACTAAAAAGATTCTGCACAAGGATTTATCACAGACTAGCATGGAAAGTGGACGCCCTATCAGTATATGCCTTTCCCCCACTGCCTCTCCTCCCCAATTTACTCCTAAAGGTCAGACAGGAGAAGCCAAAGATGATACTAATTGCCCCAGACTGGCCCCGCCAGTACTGGTATCCAGTACTAAAGAACTTGTCTCAATGCCCAGCTTGGTCCTTACCTCAAACACCTCTTCTACTGTCCCAGCACAACAATCAGATCCTGCACAGCCAACTCAGGACTTTAAACCTGGCGGCATGGCGGATAAGGTAGTCATACAAAACACACCTCTCAGTAAAGCTGTGATGGATGTCATTTTGGAAACCAGAAGGCCTAGTACTAGAAAGTCTTATGCTGGAAAATGGAAGAGATTCTGTGCTTGGAACCAGGCACAAGGAACTGATACAGCTGTTCCAAATATTCCTCAGATTTTGCAATACTTAACTGAGATGCTGGACAAAGGCCTATCTTTTTCATCAATTAAAATTCATGCCTCTGCCATTTCGGCTCATTACAATACAGAGCCACCAATCTTTTCTCATCCTTTATTAAAGCAGTACCTCAGAGGAGCCAAAAACTTAAGGCCTTCAAGGAGAGCACCAATGCCTGCATGGGACCTCAACTATGTCTTGGAAAAACTCACCCTGCCTCCTTTTGAGCCAGCTGCTACTGCTCACATAAAGTTTTTATCTTGGAAAACAGCTCTGCTCCTAGCAATAACTTCTGCAAGACGGGTTTCAGAGCTACAAGCACCCATGGCAGTGGAACCTTTTATCATGTTTTATCCAGACAGGGTCTCTCTGAGTACAAACTCAACATTTATGCCTAAGGTGGTGTCCAGTGTGGCTCTTAACCAAAGTATTTATCTGCCAACTTTTTATCCAACTCCACAGAACAAGGGGGAGAGAATTCTGCATTATTTGGACGTACACAGACAACTTAGATTCTACTTGGACAGAACCAAAGTTTTCAGGAAGACAGAGCAATTACTAGTGGCATATGCTGCAGGATCACAAGGAAAGGCTATCTCAAAGCAGACTGTTTCAAAGTGGATAGGCCACTGCATTCATTTCTGCTATTTACACCATGGCAAGCCAGTGCCTAAGGGCATTAGGCCACATTTAACTAGAGCTGCAGCCACTTCAGCAGCCTTTCTCAGGGGCGCACCAACCAAAAACATTTTAGTGGCTGCTACTTGGAGTTCAGTGCACACCTTTACAAAGCACTATCATCTGCCACTCTACTCTAAATCCAGGGCAGGTTTTGCCACTGCAGTTCTGCAGGTCCTCATAGCCGCTCCTAATACTGTTTAGCTCCAGCCTCCCAACCATAGCTTTGGAACTCTACCCAAATGTAATGACTACAACAATGAAACACGAAGAACATAGTACAGTTGTGTACACTTACCATAAATGTAGATGTTCGAGTGTATTCACTGTTGCAGTCCAGGTTACCCACCCGCCATCCCCCTTTTTACTGCTGGAACTTTTCTTTCCTTCTCTGATTTATACAACCTATGTGGTGTATTTGCTTGTAGATGAAGGTAAAGTTTATATTGTTGTATGAATTTTTATATATAAATTTTGGCTACCCTTTTAGGGGGCACCTGACATCTGGGGCAAGAAAAACTGAAGAAAATGGCGTTGGCTGCTTCTTTTATACCCCTGACGACAGCGGCCGACGCAGGACCCAAGACTTTGGAATTCAGGCCGGCTGAGGGCAACCTGCCAGCAGGATTACCCAAATGTAATGACTGCAACAGTGAATACGCTCAAACATCTACATTTATGGTAAGTGTACACAACTGTACTTTCTTCGTGTTTCACTGTTGCAGTCATTACATTTGGGTAATCTGCTGGCAGGTTGCCTTCAGTCGGCCTGATTAACAAAGTCTTGGGTCCTGTGTCGGTTGCTGTCCCTTCTTCCATGACGTCAGGTTGTCAGGGGTATAAAACATGCAGCCGACGCCATTACATCAGTCTTTCTTGCTGTGCAGTGCCCAAAGCAGAAGCAGTTCGCAAGTGCCAGCCGACTCCTGAAATTTTCGTTTCCGAGTTTCAGAACCGAAGTCTTCAACTAAAAAGCTAAGTACCCCATTGGGGAAACTTTTTCTTGCTTCTTACCGATGTCAGTAAAAGTTAATAATTGCATTACTTGTGGGAAGAAAATATCTCATAAGAATTTTCATTTGTACTGTATTCCTTGCCTAGGCCCTGACCACAACGTACCTTGCTGTCAGTTTTGTGGTAAATTTAATCAACGCACTATTAAACGACAATATATTTTTACTTCTAAATATTTTGGCTCACACTTTAATTATCCAGAAATGTCGTCTGTTAGCGATCCGACTACGGGAATACCTAAAAAGACAGAGACAGGCCGTCGAGGTCCAAAACTGACTGACGCTTCTCGTAGGCCAGTTGCCAGTTCGCCGGTACTCCGTGAGCACTTTCGCAGCCCCTGATATCCACTATTTCAGATTCGCAGGCCTCAACTGAGACCCATTTGAAGTCCGGTATGCTGCCAGATACTTCAATTATGGAACCCGCGGATGTCTCTACCTTAGATGGGTCCAGAGCCGCTGAGCAGGCACCGGCTTTTGAGGGTGTTTTCAGGCCTACAGATTTGTATATTAGACCGACGCCATTGTCAAAACTAAGGCCAAAATCTAAATCTATGTCTAAAAAACTGACGCCTGGTCCATGTGTACAGGCCCCTATGCCTAAAAAAACAAGTAATCAAAATGGCTGAAGATTTAATTACTCTGATCAGGGGTAGCCAACCACCCCCTTCTAAGAGGCCTAGGCAAGACATTGATTATGAATCAGAACAGGATTCTATTTCTTCTGACTCTTCTAATGATCAAGATTTGTCTATACCTACTTATGAGGACTCGGATGCAGAAGATTCCATTCCTTCTGCTTCTCCCCCTGAGGATTTTTTTTTTGGGTAAACTTTACATACCTTAAGGGAACATTTCCACTGGTAAAGTCAGGATTTCTCTGAATCTAAAAAGAGACTTAGGGATTTTCTTCTTCTTCCTCAGTATAGGCCTTTGGCTATACCTCCAGTTATAGACATTGTTGATTATGTTTTTTCAGAATCTAGTATGGCTCCTGATTCTCTGCCTCCGGCTCCTTGTAAGCCAGATAGATACTACAGGGTTCCTGACTCCGACAAATTCCTTTTCAAAAATCCTATTGCAGATCCTGAAACCATTTCTCAGGGTCCCAAGGGCATTAAGGCCTCTACTGCTAAAAATCCTACCCCTTCTGATAGTGATTCCACGGCACTGGATAGATGGAGTAAGAAGGTTTACACTTCTGCAACCTTGGCAATCAGGGCTTTAAACTGTCAATTTCATATGCTTAAATATCAGCAGCATGTCATGGGACTGCTCAAACAGAAAATGCTGTTAATTTCTGACTGTGTGGAAAATAAGGATTTACAAGATTTATTGCATTCAGCTGAACAAGTTGGAAAACATACTTTGCAATGTGGTTTTGATTCTTTGGAGGCCTCTTGCAGGGCTGCTGTAACTGGTTCTGTGCTAAGAAGGCATGCTTGGCTCAAAGAGCAAACTCTGCCTGATCATGTTAAAGCAAAATTGTTGGATGCTCCTTTACAACAGGACCGTCTCTTTGGTAATAAGGCTGAAGAAGTTTTAAAAAAGATGGAAGATAAAGCTAAATCTATGCAAACTGTGAAAGATTTCTTACAAGTACAACCTCCAAGATTTATTAGGCACTGGCCTACTAAGAACTCGTCCTTTCCAGTTCCTTCGAGAGCCACTCAAGTCAAACCCAGACATTCCAAAGGCTCCAGGTTTCAGTCACAAGGAACTTTTAGAACAAAACAATGGGGTGCCTCCTCCTCCAAATCTGGAAACAACAAGGCACCTCCCTTTGGTAAGCAGTCTCAATGACTTCCCTCTACACTTATCAAGCACTTACCTTTCAGCCACCCCTCTGGGGGAAAACTGGCACTTCATGTAAGAAACTGGTAACTTATAACCCAAGACAAATGGGTTTTAAATATAGTATCCCAGGGATACAGATTTCATTTTTACACGCTGCCAATCCCAAACGGATGGCCAGACCTGCCCCCAAATCAGTGGGCAGAGGCCAGAAACAAGTACTGTCTCTCATGAACATGGGAGCAATTCAGCCAGTCCCAGAAGAGGAAAAGGGACAAGGTTTCTATTCAAGACTTTTCCTGGTACCCAGAAAAGACAAATCATGGTGTCCAGTTCTGGACTTATCTACTCTAAACACATTTCTGGACATTCCAAAATTCAAGATGCTGACTCTTCAACAGTTACTTCCTGTGCTAGGCAAAGATGCCTGGTTGGTAACTCTAGATTTAAAAGAGGATTACCTGCATATCCCATTCAGGGAATCTTGCAGAAGATACCTCCGCTTCAAAACAGGTTATTTGCATTACCAGTTCTCTGCACTGCCCTTTGGCTTATCTACTGCGCCCAGGGTCTTCACAAAGTGCCTGGCTCCAGTAATTGCATTTTGCAGGCAAAGAAATATTCAAATATATCCATACCTGACCGATTGTCTAATTCAGGCAAAAAACAGGGACATTCTTCAGGGACATTCTTCAAAAACATCTGGCGTTTGTAAAAAAAAAAAAAAAAAAAAAAAAGGTTCTAACTTGTCTAGGGTACACCATAAACGAAAAGAAATCACAACTGGTACCCTCTCAAAAAATTGCATTCCTTGGTGCAAGCTTGAATACAACTGCCCAGATGGTAAGCCAGAAAAGCAAATTCATTTGGTGACTTACTTCAAACAGGTGGCCACAAAAACTCTGCTATCCGCAAGACAAATTCTGCAAGCCTTGGGGTTCATGGCCTCCTGCATTCTTCTAATTCCAAATGCAATACTGCATATGAGGAAACTTCAGTGGTACTTAGAGTTTATGGAGTCAGCATTGTCACAGCCTGGAAACAATGATTCCTATCATATCTTGCCTACAACTAGAGTTCCTATGGTGGGCAGAGGCCTGCCACCAAAACAAGGGACTGCCATTCACTCCACCCCCTGCCGCCCAAACCCTTACTACAGAGGCATCAGACTATGCTTGGGGGGGGTTCATCTGGCAGGGAAGTGCATTCAGGGCAAATGGAGCCCAAATCAAATGCACCTTCATATCAATCAAAAAGAGATGCTAGCTGTACACTGACAGCCTTCAAGGACTACCTTCATCCAGGACAATTAATGATAAAGACAGACAACACCACAGTTATGTGGTACATAAACAAGCAGGGGGGTACGCACTCCTACCCCCTTTGCAGACTAGCCATGGCATTGTGGAGCATGGCCTTGACTTATCAAATTCGACTACAAGCTCAATTCCTGCCAGGAAAGCTGAATACTCTGGCAGACGGACTAAGCAGAGATCTCATGGACCCATACGAATGGAAACTGGAACCACGGATATTCAACATGTTGACACGCAAATGGGGGGGGTCCAGACATAGTTCTGGGGTGAGGCAAAAAGATCTGTCAGTTGGACAAATTCTGCACAAGAACTCATCACAAAGAAGCCTGAAAAGTGGATGCTGTATCATTCAGCTGGAAAACACATCAGTCTATACCTTCCCCCCCCCCCTGCCTCTGCTCTCCAAAGTTCTACTAAATGTCAAACAGGACAAACCAAAAATGATTTTGGTTGCTCCAGACTGCCCTCGCCAACACTGGTACCCACTCCTGCGCAATGTGTCACACCTTCCACCGTGGCACCTGCCTCAGACACCTTACTTACTCTCTCAGCAGAACAACCAAATTCTGCACACTCAGCTCCAAATTTTTAATCTTGCAGCGTGGCTAATCATCTAAATTCACCCTTAGCATCCCTCAGCAAACCTGTGATGGATGTCATTTTGGAGGCAAGAAGGCCTAGTACTAGAAAATCTTATGCTGACAAATGAAAAAGATTCTGTGTCTGGAATCAATCACAAGGGGTAAGCACAACAGTGCCCAATATTCCTCAGATTTTACAATACTTAACTGAGATGCTTCACAAGGGCCTGTCCTTTTCTTCCATAAAAATCCATGCCTCAGCCATTTCAGCTCATTACAACACAGAACCCCCCCCCCCTCTTCTCTCATCCTCTGCTAAAGCAGTATCTCCGAGGGGCCAAAAACTTAAGACCACCCAGGAGAGCTCCAACCCCTGCCTGGGACCTCAATTTTGTAATGGAAAAACTCACTCTCCCTCCTTTCGTGCCAGCTGCTACTGCAGACTTAAAATTTCTCTCCTGGAAAACAGCTTTCCTTTTAGCAATCACTTCAGCTAGAAGGACTTCTGAATTACAAGCTCTTATGGCAGTGGAGCCTTTCATTATTTTTCATGTGGACAGGGTGTCTCTCAGGACCAATTCATCCTTCATGCCTAAGGTGGTATCCAGTGTGGCTCATTAATCAGACCATTCATTTGCCAACTTTCTTTCCCAATCCACAGAACAAGGGGGAACGGATTCTGCATTCATTGGATGTACACAGACAACTTATATTTTACTTAAACATGACAAAATCTCAAAGAAAATCTGAACAACTACTGGTGGCATTTGCTGCAGGGGCAGAGGGAAAGGCTATTTCAAAGCAGACTATTTCCAAATGGATAAGCAATTGTATTTGTTTCTGCTATATGCACCGTGGTAAAACTATCCCCCAGGGGATCAGATCTCATTCCACTAGGGCTGCATCTACTTCTATAGCCTTTCTCAGAGGTGTTCCTACCAGAGACATTCTAAAAGCTGCTACCTGGAGCTCAGTTCATATGTTCACCAAACATTAGCATTTACCTTTCTTCTCTAAATCCAGAGCTGGCTTTGCCTCTGCTGTCCTGCAGGGCCTTAGGCTTTAGGAATCTACCCAAATGTAATGACTGCAACAGTGAAACACAAAGAACATAGCACAGTTGTGTACACTTACCATAAATGTAGATGTTCGAGTGTATTCACTGTTGCAATCCTGGTTACCCTCCCTCCAACCTCCTGTTTTTCTCTTACTATATCTCTACTTTCCTTTACTATGCTTAAAAGCCTTTTTGGTGTATTTGCTTTTGTTTGGAGGTATATTTTTGTGTTTTTAATTACTTAAATATTTGGCTCCCCTTTTGGGGGGCACCTGACATCGGGGGCAAGAAATACTGATGTAATGGCGTCGTCTGCATGTTTTATACCCTGACTACCTGATGTCATGGAAGAAGGAACAGCAACCGACGCAGGACCCAAGACTTTGTTAATCAGGCCGACTGAGGGCAACCTGCCAGCAGATTACCCAAATGTAATGACTGCAACAGTGAATACACTCTAACATGTACATTTATGGTAAGTGTACACAACTGTACTATTCTCAGCCTCCTGCACCTAAGAAACTTGTCAGGTTCTGTAAGGTTCCTTTGGATTGTCAGTTCTTATTTAGATGTTCTTTTGCTGAACCTGCTGTGGTGCCAGTCTCTTCTGCTTTTTGCCTTCAGATAATTTTTCAGGGATTCCCTATCATCTGGAACAAATTCCTTATTTCTCAGAGATTCTTGGGTCCCTGCTGTACCAGGGGACTATTCAACCTGTTCCTCCATCTCGGGTAGAAAAGGTTTTTTACTCCAGGATGCTCCTGCTCCCTCAAAAGGAGGGCACTTGGAGACCTATTCTGGAGCTGTCCTTCATCATGGTTCCTTCCTTCCCGATCCCTTACTCTTCAAACCATGTTTCCTTTCATTCTACCCCAGGCTTTTTTCATGCCCCTGGATTTGAAGGATGTTTAACTTCATATTCCTATTCACCCTCTTTTCAGGACGTTTTTACATTTCTCTGCTTTTTTCCTGTCATTATCAGTTTTCTGCATTGCCCTTTGGCTCTGCTACTGCCCCAAGTGTATTCTCAAAATGCCTAGCTCCTGTGATTGCCTTTTGCAGGCTCCAAGGCATTCAGATTTTCCCTTATTTAAATGACCTGGTGCTCCAGGCACCTTCTCCCAGTCACCTGTTACAAGAACTGAAGTTTATCACATCTCTCCTACAAAGTCTGGGATTCAACTTCAAAAGTCTGTCCTGATTCCCTTTCAGTATCATATGCATCTGGGTTGCAGGATTCGGACAGTAACACTGTTGGACTCTTCCACCACCAAAAATTCTGTCCTGGACAGCCTTCTTTTAGTTTCTTCTTTCTCTGCCTGCTATTCCAGTCAGAGTTTCTTGGAGCCCTGGGATTCATGGCCTCTTCTATTCCAATGCTTCTTCTTGCCAGGCTGCACCTGTGGAAGCTTCAACGGTACCTCAAGTCAGTTTGGCTTCACCATTGCCACTCTCTTGATTTCAATGTGCCTCTCCATCCTTGTCTAAAGTGGGAATTTGAGTGGTGGATTCAGCAAGTTTTCCCTCAACCCAGGCCTGCTCCTTCAGCCTCCAGTTCCTTTTCAAGAACTATTCAGTGATTGATGCTTCAGACGGGGGGGGGGGGGTGCTTCTGTGGTCATCTGAAAGTCCAAGGTCTTTGGCCCCCATCAAACGTCAGACCATATCAACATCAAAGAGAAAAGAACTCCTACTCTTGTCCTTCAGGTTTTTAACCCCATGCTTTGTCCAGACCCTCTGAAGGTTTACATGGACACCACCACAATGATGTGGTATGTCAACATACAGGGGGGCATAAAATCTTACCTTCTTTGCAGGTTGGCTTTGCAGGCCTGGGATCTAGCTCTTGATTATCACTTAACTCTTCAGGCAGTGTATATTCTCTCAGAGAAAAAAATAGTGGGCAGACATCTTGAGCAGGTCCAAAACACAGGCTCGTGAATTTTCTGTTTTAAAAAAATCTGCGTGGCCCGGTCTTTTTGTTCTTTTATGAGAGGGAGACGGTTAGTGTTGCCGCCTCACAGCAAGCGGTTCTCCGGTTCGATTCTCGGCTGGGGTGCCTTCTGTGCGGAGTCTGCATGTCCTCCCTGTGGTTGCGTGGGTTTCCTCTGGGTGCTCCGGTTTCCTCCCACATCCCAAAGACATGCAGTAGGTAGATTGGACACTCTAAATTGGCCCTAGGTGTGCGTGTGTGTGCCTTCTGTGGAAGGTTGGGCGCCGGGCTGGCAACTTGACACTGTAAAACTCCAGTGCCAATCACGAGTGGACAGATGATCTGATGTGGCGACCCCTAAACAGGAAAAAGCCGAAAGAAGAAGATGTTGTCTTTTGAGTGATACTTTACACAGTGAATTTCTGGCCCTTTGTCTTTTGCTGAAAAGATTTCAAGCCTATATAAACTAAAACATTGCTAGCGATTCCCTGCTAGTGTTTCCCACCCATCCTCCTCCCTTTATACACCTCTGTTAATATTGAATTATTTGCCTTTCATTGTCATATTAAAAAAAGTGCATTTTGCCTTTTGTTGTCTGTTCTACTGATTTACTTGATATGAATTTATTTTCTAGCTAACTGTTGGATAAACTAGTGTATTTCTTACACTCCAGCAAGCACTTGTTTTAGTTCAGGATGTCAGTGGATATTCTATCTAGCGCACTGGGAGGTAACCTGGTCTGTTTAGGTTGGGAAATACTTGATATTTCTGTATCAAGAAAATAAGTATATTATATGTCTGTATTGCACTTTTTTTAAATTGCATTCTATCTGACTGATTACTGCATTTTTTTTCTGCTTTTTTACTGTTGACTGCATATTTTCTGCAGTTGTTTTCAGCTTTATGTTAAGTCTAGATAACATAGTATAGATTCAGACCTCAACGCCACCTCTTGTACCAAAACACTATTGAAACAGTTCAGACCTCCGTCGCTGTACCATAAAGGGCTGCCCTCCAAATTGTAGTACACTATGTGTCACCAAACAAGATGCGAGTATAGTTCCAAGAACATCCAAAGCACAATGGCAAGTTGGAATAGTAAATAAATTTAATTGAAATCCACAAAACGACACAATTAAATAACAGAATTCACATAAAACGATGATTGAGCGCGCTTTCGTCTTCACTATATAGACTTCGTCAGAATCACATATCAACACTAAATGAGTGCTTTAAATACCAAACTGCAACAGGAATATCATTGGCTAATTGATTAATTGTTATTCCAAAGAGTGTTGTATTAATTAATACATCCTCAACTGCTCACATCATAAAAACAGGACCATTTACACACCATGAAAATACAATATCTCAAATGATGTTTAAAACTTACGAACATAACATAAAATAAAATAAAATGCATAATTCGCAGAAATCACCTGCATGTCTAATAGTTAATCTGACTCAAAACAAAATATCTCAAGGCTAATACATCAGATAAAAGCCTTTCAAAAAGCTTAAATGTTGCTCAAAATATTATCAGATAAAATGATTAAATGGTAAACATAATTAAACTCTGAGTGACCTATTGTAAGTATGAACACCTGTATACTTAAATAAAATATACACGTAAATGAAATATATATGTAGAGCAAAGGCAATAAATATACTATAATATATTATATAGTATTAAAAATATTATAGATGGGTTAAATATAAAAATATGAATATTAAGTATTAAATATTAAGTATTAAGTATAATAAATATAGCATACTTATTAAAATATATATTTGATATTGACAATAAAAATGGCAATAATAATAAATAATAATAAATATTCATATGATAAAAATAGTAACTAATATTCATATGAAAGGAATACTCTTAAAAACTCTTAAAAATACTTTAATAAAACCCTAGGATGTAAATAAAACAACAGATGTTAAATAATGGTCTTCATTTAGGATTATTTGCTAATAGTTTCAGGGCTGGTTTAATGGAGAGGTGGTCGTTCATCCCCATAGGACCACATGCATCCATAGGACCACATGCATCCAATTTCAGTTGCCACATTAACTCTCTATATTCTAACAGGGATTCCCAATCTCCTCCCCTGTCACCCTTCTTCACTTCCTCAAGTACCCAAAACTTAAAATTAGCATTTTCACATGTGGTACTGTGTCTAAATAGGGCGTTGTTATCATTCCTCTTGCTTATGTCCCTCATATGTTCATAAATACGCTTACTTAACTGACGTTCCGTTTTACCAACATAATAAGCTCCACAGGTAAGACAATAAGCAAGATAAGCAACGCCCTTACTATAACAGGTATGATGCCCATTACTCCTCATTTTCTTCCCAATACTTTCCAAAAATAACTCCTTATCTCCAGAAATAAAGGAGCACTGCCCACATCTACCACATTTATGTGTTCCTGTCTTGGGTTGCGTCCCATTTACTTTCAAAGGATCTTTTCTTTCAAACAAATCTTTAAAATTGAGATTCCTTCTGTAACTAAATTTTAGGGGCTGTTGAAAAATCCACAAATTACTACACATTCTTGAAAAGATTTTCCAGACCTCATGTATTCCTTTTTGTATCCACCCACATCCCTTGTGATATGTAAATGTAAACTGTGGAATATTATTTATATCTATAACACTAGTTTTAGTTTTCCTGATGTTTACCACCGTAGAATAACTATTTAGAAGGGGTAAGTAACAAGTGTTTTTATAACCTCTCTTTTCACATTTTTTATTAACTCTGTAGGGTATCCTCTTTCCCTAAATAGATTCTGTATTGTTTCCATTTCTTCCATACATTCATTATTGTCACTGGTCATCCTACAGACCCTAATCATTTGACCCTTAATAATGTTTCTTCTTAAATAAAATGGATGGTCACTTTGAAAATGTACATAAGAATTAGAGAAACAACTCTTTCTGAAAGTCCTAGATTTGTATTGTCTACCTTCTCTATTCTTACTAATTGTAACATCAAGATAGTTGGCATAGTCAATATTGTATTGAAATGTAAATTCTAAAAAATCGGTTGTAGTATGCAAGTATTGAATGAATTCCTCTGTCTGTGCAGCAGTACCATTCCAAACAATAAATATATCATCCAGGAATCGAAAATATTGTATAATATATTTCCAGAATTGGGATTTAAATACAAATTCAAGTTCCCAAAAAAGCATAATGATATTTGCATATATGGGGGCGCAGGCTGACCCCATCGCCACCCCCCCCCCCACAGTCTGATGATAAATATCTCCCTGGAAATAGATAAAATTATTTTTCAAAACTAACTCAATGTTTTCTAATACCAACCTAAAATCAATATTGTTTAAAAACTTAAACTCTGTTAACATATGCTCAAACCATCCTAACCCAATGTTGTGGGGTATCACTGAGAATAGGTCTTTGACGTCAATAGTAATAAAACCATAATTATCATCATATGGAATATTATTAAATTTATCCAGAAAGTCCCAAGAATCTATTAGTATATGGGGATAATCATGATAGAAAGGTTTCAACTTGGTATCCACAAATATTGCTAAAGTCTGAGTCTTTGAACACTGGGATGTCACAATTGGTCTAAGCGGGGGGTTGTGTACATCTTTATGTATCTTAGGGATCCCAAATATCTCGGGAATTACTGGTTTGGGGACCCTAAGAAAATTATATAGATCAATATCTATAAGCCCCTGCATCAGATTGTCTTCCAAATAAAGATCAATTTTCTTGTACCAGATATTCATCTCATTCCTAGACGCAAGCTGGTATCTATCACCCTGATTCAAAATCTCAACCATTCTCCTTGTGTAATCCCAGTGGTCCATAAGGACTACCCCACCCCCCTTATCAGGTTTCATAATTCTTACCCTCTCGTTACCTTGTAGCATTTTCAAGACCGTAACTTCTTCATCTGTTAAATTACCATATTCCTTTAATCCATCATTTAGTGCATAACCTTCCCTAACCATGTTTAAAATATAGGTTTCAAAATTAAAAATGTCGTGTTGTAAGGGTGGGTTAAATGTACTTCTTCTCCTAAGCCCTTCCTTTACATCCATTCCTTCATTTTGAAACATGGTCTTCTGGTTTAACTTCCTAGTAAATAATTTAATGTCAAGTAAAATTTTTTTAATCCTAGGTTTTTGAACTGGTATAAAAGAAAACCCTTTCGTAAAAAGATTAAAAAACTCTACTGTAACCTCTAAATCCGTAAAATTGTAAATGTGAAAATTATCACGTGTAAATATTTTACATATATTCGTATCCAAGTGCGCGGGTATAAAATTGTTCTCAAATTCTAAGAGGTCAACATTTTCAATCAAAACCATACAATTGGTCTGAACATTGGGTCCAATAACGTCTTCCCCACTGTTCTCCATAAATGTAGGTCCATTAGCATCAGTATTGTTGTCTTTATTGTGGTGGACATCTTCTTCCATATAATCTAGTTCCCCACCTATCTGTACCTGTTTCCACCCTGCCTCCGGTTGGAATAATTCCCTGTTGCCTCCACATATGTAAATGAGCGGTTCCGGTTCCTTAATCTTTCTGATCTCCGGGGGCCCTTCCCCCCCCCCCTTCCTCCTCTAAAGGGTCAAATGAATTCAGTTCACCATTATCACCCGTATCATTTGTACCAACATTGGGACCACCATTCCCATATCGTTTATTGTTTTCTAAAATGGGGTTCCTTTGTTGAATGGGTAGGTCCCCACTAAAATCATTTCTATTATATCCACCTCTCGGATTCTGATAAGTAAATGGTCTCCTATTATATTTACTCGAATCCATATAAGCCTTACCCTCTTTATAATCGCGTACATCACGTTCAATTTTACCCAGTTTCCTTTTATAGTTACTAGCCACATTACAGTCAACATCATGAAGCACATTGTAATATGCATTTTTATGTTCTTTTACAGAAAAAAGCAAATCATTACTGATATCCTGTTGTATTTGATCAATTCTTTTTTTGCTATCCACTAAAATGTCAGCGTTACTACGTATCATTGCTTTTAAAATTAAAATACCACAGTCATTGAGAATGTCCGAAATAATATTGAATAATTCAACATTCCCACGTACATTGTTAGGGTATTTATTAAGCCTAAGACCCTTAGGCACAATTTTACGCTCTACACATTGCGTAAGATACCAGTTGTCAAGGCATAAATTCCTGTATTTGTTTAATTCTATTTCCAAAAACTTACATTTGTCCTTATATGAACTACAGTCCTTCCGTGTTTTCTCTGTTTCGTCAAGCGCCTTGGAAAAGGATCTGTCAAGCCATTCCGCAAAGTCCACATTGTCGTAAATTTCCAGCCCCTGTTGTCTTTTCCGCAAACCAGTTCCACTAATATGTCCTTCACGAGGAAAGGGAGAAAAATTCCGTGCACCATAATCATTGTTGGAACCATGTCTGCTACCCTCCTCAACTCCTCCAGACCTCGCTACAGTCCTTGACGTCACTTCCGGATTCCCTTGTGCACAGGGAATGGATTCGCTGGAACCCGGTGACTGGGCTGAACCTGTTACTCCTTCCAAATGAGCACGTATGAGCCTTACAAGTTGGCTCAAAAGAGAATTTTCATCTTCCATGGGGGATCCCTCGTACCGTCAACGGCTGCAACTAGTAACCACAACACCACCTCTCGTACCAAAACACTATTGAAACAGTTCAGACCTCCGTCGCTGTACCATAAAGGGCTGCCCTCCAAATTGTAGTACACTATGTGTCACCAAACAAGATGCGAGTACCGTCGCTGTACCATAAAGGGCTGCCCTCCAAATTGTAGTACACTATGTGTCACCAAACAAGATGCGAGTATAGTTCCAAGAACATCCAAAGCACAATGGTAAGTTGGAATAGTAAATAAATTTAATTGAAATCCACAAAACGACACAATTAAATAACAGAATTCACATAAAACGATGATTGAGCGCGTTTTTGTCTTCACTATGTAGACTTCATCAGAATCACATATCAACACTAAATGAGTGCTTTAAATACCAAACTGCAACAGGAATATCATTGGCTAATTGATTAATTGTTATTCCAAAGAGTGTTGTATTAATTAATACATCCTCAACTGCTCACATCATAAAAACAGGACCATTTACACACCAGGAAAATACAATATCTCAAATGATGTTTAAAACTTACGAACATAACATAAAATAAAATAAAATGCATAATTCGCAGAAATCACCTGCATGTCTAATAGTTAATCTGACTCAAAACAAAATATCTCAAGGCTAATACATCAGATAAAAGCCTTTCAAAAAGCTTAAATGTTGCTCAAAATATTATCAGATAAAATGATGAAATGGTAAACATAATTAAACTCTGAGTGACCTATTGTAAGTATGAACACCTGTATACTTAAATAAAATATACACGTAAATGAAATATATATGTAGAGCAAAGGCAATAAATATACTATAATATATTGTATAGTATTAAAAATATTATAGATGGGTTAAATATAAAAATATGAATATTAAGTATTAAATATTAAGTATTAAGTATAATAAATATAACATACTTATAATATATAGTGATTAACTATTAGACATGCAGGTGATTTCTGCGAATTATGCATTTTATTTTATTTTATGTTATGTTCGTAAGTTTTAAACATCATTTGAGATATTGTATTTTCATGGTGTGTAAATGGTCCTGTTTTTATGATGTGAGCAGTTGAGGTTGTATTAATTAATACAACACTCTTTGGAATAACAATTAATCAATTAGCCAATGATATTCCTGTTGCAGTTTGGTATTTAAAGCACTCATTTAGTGTTGATATGTGATTCTGATGAAGTGTGAAGACGAAAGCGCGCTCAATCATCGTTTTATGTGAATTCTGTTATTTAATTGTGTCGTTTTGTGGATTTCAATTAAATTTATTTACTATTCCAACTTGCCATTGTGCTTTGGATGTTCTTGGAACTATACTCTCATCTTGTTTGGTGACACATAGTGTACTGCAATTTGGAGGGCAGCCCTTTATGGTACAGCGACGGAGGTCTGAACTGTTTCAATAGATTCAGACCTACTGAATCTAGCCTGTTTTGTTGCACTTGAGCACGAAATAAGCCATCTTGCATTAAGAAGAACTCCCCTGCACCTTTGTGGCAAAAGAGTATGGATCCAGCCTTGTCTGAGTTTGGGATTTGTTGGATGAAGGTTCATTGTGTACTTTCCTATTGGTAGATTAGCTTAAAACTTTTAATTGTGCTTGTATTTAAGCTTTGCATTTGCTTGTCACTGTGCATAATGCAACAGGGGGTAGCGGTGCACTGTGGAGATGTAAACACCTTGAAACACAATTTTTCCCTAGACAACTGTTAGTGGAACCCTCACAAGCTTCTCTGTTGCAGTAAAGGCAACTTAGTTGCCACACCTATCATCCACAACCCTCAGTTTGACAACCCTCGATAGTCTTAGTGCAAAATCTGGACAATTTAGCCCACTCCTTTCCCAAATAGTTCATATGGTAAAAACTTGCTGTAGTGGACAGACAGTTTCCCAACATTTCTCTGGCTAGCCTGATTGACATGGGAATATTGAGGTATTGATTGGCTCATGTATACTGACAACCATTTACTCCTACAGCAAATACCCAATGTGAAAGATGTAAGTATGCTATCAAATTGGAATCACTTCACAACAAATCGGATACCAAACAGTTTGTCAGTACACAGTCTTCACCTCTCATAGAAACTAAAGACATGACACACAGATCAACATATGTGGATGTACTCACCAGAAGTCTACCAAAAGTTTCAGAGATCTCCCAAATGTGTAACAAAGTGCAAACAACACTGTTATGCAAATAGAACCTACTACACACTTACAAATGTGTCTCAACAACTAAGCCCCTAAGGCAAAACACCTCTAAACCAAATGTCCTGGTCATAGGTGACTCCATAGTGAGGCACACAGATGTTCCCATCTCCAGACTGGACAAGGAGAGGGTCATAGTCAGCTGCCTTTCAGGTGCCAGGATCTGGGAGATCACACATGCACTCAAATCACTCAACAGCAAGTACCGTTATGACTCGGTCATAGTTCGTGTTGGGCTGACTGACTTGATGTACCACTCTGGACTGTATGAAGAGAGACATGACTGAACTGGTGGGTATGACCCTAACCCTAAGCAGCATGCTACCTTCTCCCAGGATGATGCCACAGTATAAACAAAAAAATTATCGACTTCACTTAAGAAGAACAGGTGGATCTACTTGGGATTAACATGGCTAGGCTTGTAGGGACTTTAGATCTATTTGCCTAGTAACTTCCTATGGAACCTACAGTGGATATAAAAAGTGTACACACCCGTTAAAATGCTAGGTTTTTGTGATTGAAAAAATGAGACCACAATAAATCATTTCAAAACTTTTCCCACCTTTAATGTGACCTGTA
Organism: Protopterus annectens; assembly: GCF_019279795.1. Classification (NCBI taxonomy): domain Eukaryota; kingdom Metazoa; phylum Chordata; order Ceratodontiformes; family Protopteridae; genus Protopterus; species Protopterus annectens. The sequence goes on from NC_056731.1 coordinate 881,469,168, forward strand.
ACCTGTACAATTCGATTGAAAAACTTTTGCTGTAGTAGGCAACTGTGTAAATGTCAGGAAAATCCTACTAGGACAGCTGAATTTATTTGGGGTTAGTCAGAGTTACTTTAAGTGATGGCAGGTGTGTACTCAAGAAGAGTAAATGTTGAAGCCCATTTTAATTTAATTACAGCAAAGTTTAATTACAGCAAAGTATTAGTTTAAGGGCATGTACATTTTTTATTTTTTATATTTTCCCCCTAACAGATTTGTTTGTTTTTCAATTGAATTGTACAGGTTATAGGTCACATTAAAGGTGGGAAAAGTTTTGAAATGATTTGTTGTGGTCTAATTTTTTTTGTGTGTGTATCACAAAAACCTGGCATTTTAACAGGGGTGTGTACACTTTTTTTATATCCACTGTATGAACCTGTGCTTCACAGAGACATGTTTCTGGACATTATCCATCAGTGGGGTATTCCTCGGGTAGATCTTTTTGCCGTCCATCAGAAAAGGCAACTGTCTGTTCTGTTCCCGAGTGCCATGCCATTTGGCATGGAAGATGGACGTCCTTTCTTTTCCTTGGAAGGGGATGCATTCTGTCACCTTCCTCTACTTCCAAGAGTCCTGCAGAAGATTCAGCTGGACTCCCCCAAAATCTTGTTGGTGACTTCCTTTTGGTCAAGACCACACTGGTTCCCCTTATTAATACATCTGGCTAGGGGTAATCACTACAAAGTTACCTAACCGGTTGAAACTCCTCACACAGGTTTTCCATGAGGCAAGAATAACCTGCAACCAAAAAGTGTTAGAAAATCTCTTTCATTTGTACATATGTCAGGTGCCATGCTCATAACCAGGATCTTTTTTCAGCGGGGGTCTGTCTGGTTCTTTCCTATTTGTAAGTTATTCCAGTCCGACTTGGCCTGTTCTTCAGTAAATGCCCATTTGTCAGTTATTTCCGCTTGTCTGGCATTGAATCCTCCTTCAGCTTCTCATTTTGAGGTCCAGCAGTTTCTTAAAGGCGTCCTGCATCTTAGGCCCCAAAGAAAACCTGTTTCTCCTACTTCTCCTCTTACTTGGGACCTTAATTTTGATTTAGAAAAATTGACCCAGTCTCCTTTTGAGCCTACAGTTTTAGCTTCTTTGCAACATTGTACGTGGAAGACTGTCTTATTACTTGCTCTTCTGCTCGAATATTTTCTAAGCTTCTAGTTTTTTATAGGGACAGTGTGTCCCTTCGTACTAATCCTTCTTTTACACTCAAGGTGGTCAGTGAGTTTTCTCTGAGTCAGGCAGTTCAACTCCCTCCCTTTTTTCCTCCTCCTCAGTCTGCTAGTGAGAGGGTCTTACATACTTTGGATTTACACCTACAGCTCAGGTATTATTTAGAAAAAAGCAAAGGCCATTCATAAGTCTGACCAGATTTTTGTTTATTTTTATCCCAGGCATTGAGTTTGGCTGTTTTTAAACAAGCCATCTCCTTCTGGATTTCTGAGACCATTTCTTCTTGTTATTCTTTCCATGACGTATGCCTGTCTACATTTGTTGGAGCTCACTCCTCTATGGCTGTTGCCTCTTCTGGTGTTTTCTTAAAGGAGTTGGAAAACAGTTCCATCCTTGAAGCTGCTACTTGATCTTCAGTACATACCTTTACTAAGCATTGTAAATTGGATATGATTCTGTGGCTGGAGTAGATTTTGCTTGAGTCATTCTAAATAGGTTTTTGAAGGGCTCCTCCAAGCATTCCACCTCCCAGTCCTTTTCTTGTGCTTTTGTACTCTCCCTACTGTGAAGAATACTGCAACAGTGATATAGAAGGACATAGTCTAGTTGTGTAAAACCGTACCATAACAGTTAATGTCTTTCTCTTTACTGTTGCAGTTTTCGTTTCCTCCATCCAACCTCTTTTTTTTCCTTTGGTTCCCCTCCTGTCCGAGGGTCTCCTTTTCGATCTGCATTTTCTCCTTCTGGATGTCCATGGTCTTTTTTGTCTTATGGAGACTTCTGTCTTGTGGGGCAATTTAATTCTGGTTAACTGTGTCAGTACATCATCTTTATGCCCTCCTTACTGCACGGTATACTGGCAGAACATTAGGGTATCCTTGGCAGGAAATCCCTACTGCGAAGAATACTATTTTATATGCGTAATCCATCTTAGAGCAGATCATCTGAACAAAAAATTTGACACCTGTGAGATTTTTTCACTCTAAGACCTTAAGAGACAGATAAATTGATGAAAAGGGTTGCTTCCCAGTAAGGGATCTGCATCAAAAGGGGCTTCTTCTTCCACTGCTCCTCTGGGGTCTACCCCTTCATTGTCAAGATTTGCGATAGATATAGGGATAGGTATAAGGAACTTTAGCATAGGGATTTCACTGTGATACCTTGATTTTAAGAAGGACTGCTTATAGCTCTCCAACATCATACCATAATTAAGTAGAATTTGCTTGCTGAGTTGAGATTTAAAATGAGTAAGAATGTTGCATTTGTAAGCAGAGGGGTCTTTATACTGGCAAAATGGAAGAAATTTGAGAAAGACAGGCAAACTAAAGGTTATAGTTGTCAAGATGTTGCCTTGGAAGCTGAACAGATGGATCCTGGAAAAGCAAGTATGGAAAATCTTCTAGTATAAGACAAAATAGAGAAAAATCTTTAAAAGTACTGTTACAAATTAAGAGGACAGTTGCAGGATTATTATGACTACAAATAAGAATAAACTGGAGGAGTCAGAGTCTACATTGTCAACTCTTTCTGATGCTGTATAGTCTGTTACTGAAGGGTTGCTGACACACACACACACACACACAACAAATTGGCAGCTATGGAAGCATAGAAGCACAATATGAAATAATGCAAAAGTCTGCTTGAGAAGGGAAAATCTGCAATTTATTGGCATTCCTAAGAGACTGGAATGAAAAAGCTGCCTAGATTGTGTGGAAAACAATGTTGCTTGAGTGAGCTCCACGTTCTTTGTTCCTGGAGGATTGATGAGAAGAATGCAACCCAGACCAATTATGATGAAATTCTGGTCATACAGCTGGAGTAATTAATATTCTCAAAACTTTGGCAGAAACTGAAGCTCTTGAGAGTGGGTGGCATTTAAGTGTTCAGTAACAACATTTACTCCATGATCCTAAGAAATAAAAGAAACCATTTTATTCCTGCCATATGATCTTGTAGCGAAAAAGAACTGGGATTAATTTTTTTGTATCTAGATTATTTCAGAGTTGTGCTCATAGGTGGAACAAAGATTTATTTGAACCATTAACTGTACTTACTGGTCTTTAAAGCATACTAGGCTGGTAGTGAGAAGGATTGAGCAGTTTGGATGTGATGCCATAGTGACTACTGAGAAACCTGGTTGATTTGGCAAAGAAAGTATGCCCATAAAATTCTATCCACTGTTTAAATAGAGGAGAGAAGAAATTCAGAAAGAGGTCCAATCTTCCGTTAATAATCACAGCGCCATGAATCAAGGCAGAAAGAGGTCCAATCTTCGTTAGTAATCACAGCGCCATGAATCAAGGCCTGAGGCAAGCAGCACAACTAGAGGAAATCTCTCATGGAATGAACTCCCTGGAGTGGGGGGAAACGGATGTGGTGTTTGATTTGAAGTCCACGGATTTTGTATGGTTTGTCCTGGAAGCTAATTCATAGGGTCAGTGCACTTGGAGCGACAGGTTGGAGGATATAGCTGACTCAGAGGCAAGGTATCTAAAAGGTGCTAAAGAGTAGGTTCCAGCTTTAAGTTTAGAGGCAGGGGCCTAACTGGCAGAAACAACTTATTAAACCATTGACTTAGCGTTTCAGTTACTTACGGCTGCTGAAGTAATGCTCCTACACAGTTAGGGTAGCTAGTTTATGGCAGTGTAGACAGACTTGAAGTCACTGTCTTAATTTAATGTCGGTTAGCAGTGGTCTTCAGTTTAAAGGGTGTGGGAGAGTCTTCACAAATATACTGCCGATATAATAGATATTTTAATATAGTTTGTTCTCTTTCCCAAGTCAAAAGCTGTTATATAAGTTGCATCTAAATGCAAACCCACAAGAAGTATCAGATGTTGAGAAGAGGGAGGAGCAGCAATTAATTCGTAGAGACATTGATTCAATTTAACACAGCTGAAAATGCAGAAATGAGGGACTTTAATAGTGAAATGCTGATATGTTGACATCACAAAGTTTTTAATACTTATCAGGTTTCTGTGCTTAATGGTGTTGCTATAGGCTAATGGATGTAGTGGCAGAGTAATGGATGTTTGGAAGGAAGTTTCTTGCAATAAAAATTCTGCTAGCTGTAGCAGCAAATTAGAAGTTAGAAAAGTGTAAATGGTTCAATTTAAATGTATATGTTTTTAAGGTGAAGTAGTAAAGCCCCTCTGATGAAAGGATGAAGAAGCTATTTGCTTAAATGCAGGAGCATGAAGGGTTTACAGCACTACACTGTTATCCTGTTTGGTATTGGAATTCATTTTTCTCTTTCCTTTCTAGGGCTAAAACTGCAAGAATGATGGATGTTCATATTGTAGCACTGATATGTCTGTTTAAAAGTGTTTATAAATCCCCCATTTTTCATTGCTGTTTTCTACAAATGTTACCTTCTTTAATTGTGTAAAACATTGTCAGAAGTTGAGGGGAGTGATTACCCTTTGAAATAAGGCTGGTGCAGTAGTTTAAATTAGCAATGTTAACTCAGGAAAATTAATTGGGAAATACAAAGATTTTTTTCAAGATGTGTGGGTGGATGGATTATAATGGATCTGCTGTCAGCAGGTTTGAGGAAGTTTGGGAACATGCATCTTGTACTGCCAAGAAGAAAAGGAGACTATTCAGGGCTGCATGTTTAGAGCTACAATCCTTTCCTTAGAAGAAATAGGTGAAAATAGGTTTCAGTTTTACTTAGCTGGTAGTTGATTTAGAGCTGGAACATTTGTCTTTAGAAGGCTCTATATGGAAAGTTGAAATAAGATAACTTTGTGTAACTATATTGATGTGCTATACTTGCAAAGAGGCACCTGTTTGTTGTTGATTGTGTTCTGTTATGAACTGTGGTAGGTTCACTGATATGTCAATACAAAAATTACATCTGAGGATATATAGATAGTAGAATGTGAATGGCTGCACAGATTAAGTGCTGCAGAGTTATGGCCTATATTAGAAAAATAAAAATCTTATATTGCAGTGTTTCAGAAGATCCTTTTAAATGAAATGGAACATAAAAAAGTTTAAGCAGGTTTTTACAATGTGATGCTATGTTATGCTGGGGCTAGATGGATGGGAACAATGTTGGCTGCATGGGGGTTCCATTCATAGTTTAGAAGAGCTGGACGATAGAGGCAAGCTAGGTAACACCGAGAGGTTACTGTAATAATAAAAGGGTTGTTTTACTAATTTGTGTGGCCCTCCAAATGTAAACAATGTAAACTAAGGAAGATGCTTGGACAGATAACGACCTTGCACTAGTAAATCTGTATGAGATTAAATTTGATCATAAGTATGAGCAGTTTAGATGTAAGTACAGGCCCAGAGCACTAGAGATTAGTATGGTCTGATAGATTTATTAAAGATATTAGGGAATATATTTATGGTGTGCTTTACAAATATACCTGTAGAGGTTACTTTCTTCTTTGCCAAACAATACATCTAGTCAAGAATTGATGGATATCAAGAGCAATTGAATGTAGTCAATGTGTTTTTGAGGTGTTATTGTTAAGGGGGGGGGGTGGCAATAAAGATTCTTAAGAGATTCTGACAGCATTTATGGATTGCTGTAGGGAGGAGATGTTCACACACACATGCTGGTTGCTACCAAGATTACTGCAGAGGGGTGGAAAATCATACGATTTAGAGAAGGGGCCATACACAAAGTCAAGTACTGTGGGAGGCAGATAATAAGAAATATAAGGACACCTTGCAGAAAATTAAAGCAATTCATAGTTTAAATGGGAAACCAGCTAGTAGAGGAATTGGGAGAATTACTTAATCAAGCTAGCCAATAAACAGTGGGATGGATGCCTAGATAGTAAAATGAATTTAATCGGATAGATCTCAGAAATATTTAGTGTAAAGCTTGTGACAGCAGAAAGTAGAGAAAGGGATTCCCAAAATGAGAGATCCATAATCAAGTCATATAATAAGAGACTATTTGAAAATGATTGAAGGTGTTAAACTTACTGAACCTGTATAGGGACGTGTCAGTTTCATTACAGGGAGAGGCAGAGTTTCATGTTCACTTGGCAAATGATGATCTTCCTACAAGAGACAGAGTAAGGGGTTCAATTTGTACTTCCATTTTTACTAGAATAATCAATCTTTTATCAGGACTGATAATATTTTAACACCTTTATTAAACTATCACTTAAGACACAGGCAAACATACACAAAAAAGAAAAAACATTTTAACATGTTTACATCACATTTATTTTCTTTGCTGCTATTATCAGTCCAACATTTCAAAAAATGCTGAATTCCTGCTTTAAACCTCACACCTTCTCCTCCTGAACATTATTATGCGTGTATTGTGCCAGTGATTTTATTTACTATTTCTTTGTAATTTGCTCCTTCCCTTTTCTGTAGATCCTTATTCCAGTTCTTTTATCTCTTTAGTACTAGTCAATACCTCAAAATATAGTTAGTGTTTTCTTTGATTTACATTTTCAAGTAATTGCTTTTTTGGTAGCCAACAGAATTAAATGTAATAGGGTCTTACTGTGTCTAGGCAATTCAGATCCTGTTTCACAGCTCAAAAGAAACATTTCCTTGCTTACTGCCATTTGCTAACCCAGTATTTCTGATAGAGTACTCTGTAGGGAATTTTTTAAATCTGTCAACTCATTGCATTTCCAAAGTATATGTTCCCAATTACCTCTTTCTTCTCCATTCCACCTCCAACAGTTGCTATCTACATGAGGAAAAAGTATTTGAAGTATTCTTGGGTTATAAAAATGCCTATGTAAACACTCACAAGCAAAGATCCTAAACCTTCTGGACTTGGTTGCATACCTGGGAGCCATGTCTATGTCCTCCCATTTGTTTTCTTGCAAATTGCTTTTCCAGTTTCTCTACCCAATCTTTCTATTATTCTCTTATTGATTCTTATAGTTATCGTGCAGTATTTTAAATGCCCTACTAATTATCTCTAACAGCTACTTTTGTGTTACATTCATCTAAAATTTCTAACAGATCAGATCTTTCAATTAAAATTCCCCTCTATTTCCCTTTGTTCTCTATAAGAAAAAGCCCCAATAGGGAAGGCAGTCTGTAGCCTACAATCCAAATGTCTTCTTGGCTTCATCCTACTTTATTACCTTTCCTTTTTGAGTTATTTGCACCAGTATCTTGGTTCTTTTCTTTTTCCAGGTTTTTACAATAAATTTCAGGCCCACCACCCTCTTGCCTATCTCCTATACCCCTACTTACAGTTATCCCTATTAGCAAAGTCTTTCTCCATTCTCATATTGGTTTAGTTCTTAGAGTACTTTCTGCTACTTTGTAAATATAATATTCTGTATGGTTGTTATCCTCCTTAAGAATCTGCATCCATTATCTCACGCTCTCTGCATTTCTTGAGCTTCTCTGTTGCTTCATCATTATCACTTTCCACTTTGAATTATAACCTGCAGCTTGTATTATATATGTGAGCCTTAACTGTGTAGTTCTAAAATATCCCTTCAAATCAGGTAAACCTCAACCACCTTGTTCTGTTGGAAGGATCAACTTATCCCATGTATTTTTTCCCCTCTTTCCCTCAAAAATAAATTCTTTCAATTCTTTATTGTCCACAACTTCTCCTGGGGTTGAAAAAAGTATGCCTGACCCATATACAGGACTAAAGGGATGAAAACATTTTTACTGTTTGTGTGTTACTATCCATATCCATAAATAATATAAAAATTGTGAAACTGGAAACTCTGTATCTTTTGTTTAGTCTCTTCCCATATATCCTTAGCTGCCATAACAGAAGCCTTTTTAATCCATACTTCATCTCATTGTGTCCCCATAATTATGGGTATTGCTCAACCAATTTGTGTGTGGGTACATAATTTATGGCCATGGCCTTTGTTTTATCTTCATTAATTTTATGTTCTGGAAAGACTTGAAATTATCTCAAAATATTTGTCAACACTGAGATGTCCTTTTTAGGTTTTATCAGATATAAAGTAATATCATCTGCAGATCATTATTTTATTTGCCAATGGCTCTAAATGTAAAGCAAATAGCAAAGAGGAAAGAGGACACCCCTGCCTGACTCTTAAGTTCAAACATAGCTTATCTGAGAGGAACCCTCCCAGTTTGTCATGGAATGCAAATGCTTCTAATGTCCTACACACAAAATCCCAGCTTACTCTGTCAAATGAATTCTTTGCATCAAGACTTACCAACAACAGAGGTATTTTTCTTGCATTCTGCTTCTCTCTGGGTTTTCATTGTAGTAATCTTCTTCTTCTTTTGGCTTTTCCCAGTTAGGGGTCGCCACAGCAGATCACATGTCCGCTAATGATTGGCAGTGGAGTTTTACGGTGTCGAGTTGCCAGCCCAGTGCCCAACCTTCCACAGAAGGCACAAACACGCACTCACACCTTGGGCCAATTTAGAGTGTCCAATCCACCTACAGCATGTCTTTGGGATGTGGGAGGAAACTGGAGCACCCGGAGGAAACCCACGTGACCACAAGGAGGACATGCAGACTCCGCATAGAAGGCACCCCAGCCAAGGATCGAACCAGGGAACCTCTTGCTGTGAGGTGACCATGCTAACCGCTGCACCACCGTTGCCACTTGGGTTTCATTGTAGTAATAACGTTGTCAAATGTTTGCCTGCCCTCCACAAAACCACACTGATCCATATTTATCAATTTTGGCCAACACCTCTGCCATTCTTTTAGCTAGTATAGACATAAATACTTTATAATCGTGTTTTAAAATTGAAACGGGTGTATATGAAGCTGGGTCTGAAGATTCTTTGCCATCTTTAGTTAACACAGCCACCACAGCTTTCTTCCAACATGTTGGTACTTCCTCTCCTTTTAAAATACTGTTCAAGAAAAGCTTCCAGATCTTCCTCCCAATTTCCATACTTCCACAGGAATACCATCTATTCCCAGAGACCTTCCCGAAGATTGATTATACATCATTGTTTTTATCTCATCACTTCTTATATTAACTGTTAGTTGTTGAGTCCTGTCTACCTCTAACCTTGACAGAATTAAATCTTCCATAAATATTTCTATTTGCACTCTTTCCTGATTTCCACATTTTTCTGCCTTATACAAATTTTCACAAAATTTCCAGAATCTCTCTCAAACCTCTACAGGATTTCAGGGAAACTATAACAGGTAAAACAACCAAAGTTTGGTGACAGCCCTTTCAATGTTCTGTTACCGAAGTCATTGAGCAAAATGTTTTTGCACTGTGGAGTTATCAAAAAAAAAAATAACTGCAATTTTTCTAAACTCTTGAATACTATCCAGATACTCCCTTTTTTCTCTTTAGCACTCTGTATTTGTTCTTCTTCTTGTTCTGTGATATTCCCCTTATTCTGCAGTACTTTAACCTTTGTCAGCCCCTGTAAAGAATTTCTGTTGCTTTTTAACTATATCTGTCTTTTATTTCAAACCTATTTTTAAACCCCATTTTCATTTTGGCCAAGTCTCTACCTATAACTTCTGAAGATATTTCTACATTGCCTAATAATCCTTGAGTAATTTCCACTATGTTTTCCTTAAATTCCTCTCTTTTTTCCATTTAGGTGAAAAAGCCCCATGTCTTAGTTTTACTTCATTACCCTCCATTTTTATCTTCATTTTTCTTGGTGTATGATCAGAAATTGTTATTGGATGTGTGTCAAGTTTTAAGTAAATTCCTGTGAAATATAATTTCTATCTAGTCTAGCCCAGTAATTGTACCTTAGTGAATAATATGTAATTTCTGTTCCAAGTTCCTACTACTGAATTCACATTTTCTGTGCCAAATAGTTTCATAAATTTCTTCAGAAATCGACCTTAGTGAGTAATTTGCAGTTTCTTTTCAGGTTCATACTACTGAATTCACATTTTCTGTACCAAATAGTTTCATAAATTTCTTCAGAAATTTACCGTCTTTTGTTATATTGTCCCTTCTAGGGCCCCCCTGAAACATCCTCATTATTGCAAATCAAATTCCAGCCCCATCTATAAAGGATATTCCCTGCTGGAAGACTATTTCTCCCAAAATGTTCTTAAACTCCACAATAGCAGTTTTCATTGAAATATAAATACATGTCATTGTAATCTTCATCAAATTGCCAATAGTCCTTACTATCACAAATTTGCCATTTTTGTCTCTCTCCCTTCATCCATCACTGTTGGAGCCCCTTTAGCAATTAGCATAATTACTCCCCTTTTCCCTCTGTCCCTGATATTTAGTTGAATAGCCATTATGAAGTCCTCTTTGTCAAATTCACATGCTCATTTCTTTCCAAATGGGTTTCCTGCAGCTTTCTAATTTGGACTCTAAATTTCTTAATATAATTCATTACTCTTTACTTTTTATCTTTACCTAATGGCCGTTCATGTGCCAGGATAATATGAACAGCATAGGCATCATGATAAAAAGCTATTTCCACCTATTATAGATGGCATTTTTTTGAATGTGTATTTCCAGCTTGTGTGTCACATGCATATGCTAATGTTTGACAGGCTGATCTTTTGTACAGTTGTTTCTTATCTCCATTTGAACATTTGTTTCGTTTTTCAAACTTTTTTTGTTTTAATGAAAACTCTCAAAAATCTAAATAAAAACACCCCCATCCCCTATTAACGTGGAACAAACACACAGAACTATTTACATTTTCAAAACATTAAGTTTAACTCTCTAGAAGTGAGCAGTACCCCAAATTGACGGCTGCTCCTACAGCCGTTATCTAACCAAAAATGAAGGTCACCCATGCTAAAGTGCATGCCAAAGCCTGTGCTCCCACTTGCACTGATTACTGTTTATTCTTTACGTATCTGTTTTCCCCACCCAAGTATGAAAACAGCTTGTATGCTTTCAGAAAACATTAACTTTTAGCCCTATGAAAAGTGCACTGGCTATCTTTAAGGAAAACTAAATTGTACACTGTTCTAGTAACTGCATTAAACTGTTAAGGCTGTTGTTACCTCTTACTTCCAATAATTTCAGACTTATTTTTTTCACTTAACTAAATTTTGCATTTTCCTCAGTAAAGAATACTCAGAATTCTCAAGGTTAATTGCTTGCATCTGCAGATGGCTTGTCTCCATGGAAATGCCCTCAGTAATGAGTCTGTAAATTTCACTCAAAATAATGCACATCTGACCTCAGCTGCAGACTTCTGGACTCCACTGAACATTTGCCAGTGGAAAACAAACAAGCTAATATCTTTATATTTGTAAGAATCTTAGCATTATTATGGCTTTTATCATTTTGTCTTATTTTAACACCTGTTTAAGCTTAAGCCAAAGGTAGTAATCTAGAAATTCAACCTTGTAAAATTAAAAGGGAAAATATCCTAATTCTGCATATAATATATCCACATATACATCACACCCCTAGATGCTGGTTCAAGTCCAAGGTGGTGGCGTTGATTCTTCTACTCACCCTGTGCTGTTTTCTCTTTCTCAAGCATTTTCCTTTGGAACATTGTAAACGGTTTCATAGGCTAAATCTCTGTATGAACCTTGCTGTCAGAAGCCTGAGAAGCAGAGTCCACTTCTGCTGGATGCCTCACATTTTGTTGGATAAACATTTTTATGTCCTGTTTAGCCTGTTCTGCATAAAAAACTTTGATCCTCCAGCAAAAACACTTAGAAGACAGCTGAATACTGTAGCTTAAATCTCACACCTGCATCTCAACATTCCCTGATGGCTGATATAAATTTCCTTCACTGCTACCTAGTGTACAGTGAGTAATCATTTTCTACAAACACTGTACTGTCTCCAATTTTTAGTACTTCCCCTTCTACCACAGTTTTGTCAGGATCAACTCTTTCTGTTGGTGTGATTGCATCTTTTCTAATATTGGCTGCTTTCATATGGTTAGGTTTGGCGCACACACTTGATGTGCCCTTTCAATTAACAAATTTTGCTGTGGAGTACCGGTCCAGTTGCTTATTTGCACTTTCATAAAGTTCTGTTCCTTCTAGTTTCTCTGGTGCAGCAGAAAATCTCAGGTTTTCTCTATGTGCTCTTTGTTCTACCTCTAATATTTTTTAAACACTACTTCTTGGGAAGTGTCATATTCATCCAGTTTTTCTTCATGTCATCCTCTAATTTTTGCAGTTTTATCAGTTCATCTGAATGGCTAGTTAAAGCTTATTTTGTTCTTTCCAGCTGTTTGTTTCAATCAATATATTCCTTCAGTGTTTTATTTATTTTAATCACTTGAGTACATTTGATTTGTTTTTGCCTCTACATTACTGGAAACCATTTCTTGAACCAGCGCTGAGGCTTGTCTTGCATTTTGCTGAACAGCTGCAGAATCCTTTCCAGACAGTGTTTTTCTTCACCTTTTCTGGTTGATTTTATTTCAGGTTTACCAGATTTCTTTTTTTGCTGGCATCCAGGTAGTGTATTTACTAGCCAGTAACTGAATTTTACCAAATATATTTTCAGTGGCACTCCTTTTTCTCAATTTCTGTTTTTTACACTGTGATAACTGAAGTTATGCTGTTGATCAGTGTGCAGCCACCTTGGAAGTCCTCAGAACTGATAGGTTTTGACCCCTATGGCTTTTTATCTGGAAGACAAACCTGTGATTAATGTAACCAAAGTTATAATATTGGAAGAGAGGAAGGTGAGAAGAAATTCACTATTAATAAATCTTGATGCAGAAAATTCTTTTGATATAGTGGAAATATTTGAAAGACTTAATGAGAATATGTGGACTCCCAGAAGGATTTTGCAACCTAACACTTGAAATACGAAGCAGCTTAATGGCTAAAATGAAAATCTGAGGTGGAGTGTTAGTCTGTACAGGGGGACTTGCCAAAGGTGCCTCATGTCCCTACTCTTGTTTGCATTATACTTGGAACCTTTGGCTTTACTGATTAGTGCCTGTAGTAAAATAACTAGGAAGGAGATCAGCTCTAGCTAGCACTCTGTGCTGATAATGTCTTGTTTTTTACCAGTCTGGAGCAGTATACTCTTATGCTGCTTCAGAAATTGAGAGAGAGCAGAAGTGCATTCTTGCCTTGAAATACACCAGAGCAAAATCTCTGTCCTTCAATTAGTTATCAGTCATGCCCTATTACAGACATATCCTTGCATTTGGGGGTGCATTAACTTAAACAAATGTTAGTACATTCTGCTGTATAGTTGCTTAATCAAACCACTGTACTGATGAGTACATCACCAGGAAGAAACAGCTGCATGATACTCTCCAGTTAGTGCCCCTCCCAAAAACTAAAGTCTATTTTCTTTTGAGAAATACTCAAATCTATAAAATAGCATTTAATTACCTCTCCTATTTCATCTGTAACTAACCTCTCCTGTTTCATCTGTAACTAATCCCAGCTTTAAGTTTATATCCTTTTCAGAATGTCAGAAAATTATACTCTGTGCCCATAGCATAGTCTATAACTTAGTGCAAACATACAGTTTAAAATACAGTTAAAACTTCAGTTTAACATATAACCATTTAAGCTAATACTACATACTTACCAAAGCCTAAAGAAACACTTGGTGTCAGTGTCAGCCCCGCTCTGCTTGCCTTTGCTGTGCTTGGGCTTGCTACGCTCCTCCCCTGCCCCTAATTCCCACCCACCCCCACTACTTCTACCTTTATTCTAACCCCTAATCACCTGACCAGTAGTCCAACCCCTAATTCCCTAACAACTAGCCCAACCCTTACCCCACAAAACCTAAATACTGTCCCAAGCCACTGCAACTGGGAACCACTATGGACACTTGGGTTAGACCAGGTAGTAGACTACTTAAATACTACCTTCTCTAACATCCATAACAGTCTAGCTCCCAGCAGAAAGATCAGACTTAAAGCCATCTAAGCACTCTGGCTAAGTAGGGACACCAGAGCCTTGCTAAAAGCCAGAGATAAAGCCTGGAAAAGCTGGAAAACTGACAATAACCCCTAGCTCCAGGCAATACTATCAACAGCTTGGAAACAAGGCCAATGCTGAATCCAAAAAAAAAAAAAAAACTATTTTCTTAGTGCCCAAAGGAAATATTCAAATAATCCACAAAAATTCTGGCATGTCATTAACTCCCTACTAAAGCCAGGCAAAACCACTACTCCAGCACCCAGCTCTATTAACTGCACCCTAGACATAGCTTCTCAATTTACTAACCATTTTACTAAATCCATCTTAGCCCTGTCCAGTCAAATAACCAAAAACAGTCTACCTCAATCAAACCTACCCTATCACCATAGCCCACCTCAGCTATCAAAAAACTCCTAAAACTAAAGCCAACCACATTGGCAGCTGATAACATACTTGCGCATACCTAAAAATGGCTAGTGACACCCTGTCATATCCTGTCTCCACATCTTAATCAACCGCTGCATACTAGATTCCTACATATCCAAACTCTGGAAAGTATTTTGTATCATTCCTCTCCATAAAGGAGGCAACTCCTATGAATTCTCCAACTACCGACGTATTGCCATCCTTTGCCCCTATCCAAAATTCTTGAGAAATGCATCCACTTGCAAGTGATGAAATTTCTTAACACACAATCTACTATCTACCACACAACATGGTTTCTGTCCACATCACAGCATTACCACAGCCCTTTTATCCTTCACTAATCATATAAACCTTCACAGGAATGATAAATATTTATCAGCCATTTTCCTAGACCTCTCAAAAGCATTTGATATGGTCTCCCACTCTATTCTACTAGACTCACTAACATCATTATCCTTCACCTCCTCTACTATAGCCTGGTTCAGAAGCTACCTATCTGACCGGCAACAATCAGTCCAGTGGAAAGGAACTCCATCTACACAACTTCACACCACCATAGGAGTCCCACAGGGCTCTATACTGGGCCCACTATTGTTCTTTATTTTCACAAATAACCTCAATAGCTCTACACAACATGCCACGCTCATACAATATGCGGATGATTCAGCCCTCATCTCCCACCACCCTACATACACTCGCTCAGGATACCTTTAACTCAGTAGAAAAATGGATATCTGGTATCCAACTAATTCTAAATCCCAAAAAGACAAAACTGCTACTATTTACCCCTAATAGATTAAAAAAAAAAAAAAACTCTTCTTTACCATAACATCTAAGGATGGCACCACCATCTCCCCTTCTAACCACACCAAACTTCTGGGTATTGAAATAGACAGTAATCTCCACTTTGATGTTCACATCTCATATACCATAAAACTACTGCACAAAAAGCTAGGCTCCCTATACAGGCATAAGTCCTTTCTCTCACCTAAAGCAAAAGTCACTCTTGCACAAAGCCACCTCCTCTCAATTCTATTATATGCAGCACCAATCTTTACCCAAATCAGACAATGTGACCTAGACAAACTAGAATCATGCTACAATAAAATAGCCAAGTTTGCTACTAACTCAACCTGTAGAACCCATCACTGTACTGCACTAAAAGAACTAAAATGGCTTGAGCTACCACAGCTACTTAACTATCACCAGCTGGGCACAGCCTACAATATTCTCAAATATCCTGAAAAAAAACCCTCATTATCCAAACTACTTACTGTTTATACTGCAAACCGGTACCTAAGATCTATTGAAAAATCTCTCCTCTCCATCACCAAGGCTAACAGTGCAGGGAAAGTGCTTTACTCCCTCACTGTTGCCAGAAATTGGAACTCTCTTCCCCATCCATGTCCACTGCCCCCTCCACATCCATATTCAAAAACTCCCTCAAATCTCATCTTCTTAGTACCTGGTTATGCCCTTGTATCACATAAACCTACCCATACTGCTGTTAACTCCCCAAACTCCTCTTTGATCACATGCTGGATCTCTGATCCCCTGTAGGCTTGGTCATCTGAAAGGGTACTTTTAACTGTATAATCTTATTTGATATATTTTCTTCTCTTACCAGTGAATAACTGACATTGTCTTTTACCTATGTTCTATATCTTCTTTTACCTGGAGTGTTTTATTAATTTCTTGTTATGTTACTATGCTCAGCATACTGTTTTGTGTATTATGCTGGATATACTGTATTTGTTTAACTTGATGCTGGAGCTTTTCTCCCCGGACCTCCGCTGAAAATGGACCTGGTCCAGTCGGAATTTCCTGGTTAACAAATGTAAAATAAAATAAATAAGTAAAAACATAAGTATAATTGCACAAGTATAAAATGTGTAGGAGTGTGGCTAGTCTTTGGGTGAAGTAGTGGATAAAGTACAAAGTATATGGAGGTTAATAGTGATGGAGCTAGACCGTAAAATACAAGCCATTAAGATAGTTTTGTTTTCCCAGGTAATATGCGTGGGACAAGCTTTCTTGGCTCCTCCAGATGAAAACTGCTTTGCAACAATTGGGAAGAAAAATACAGGACGTGATATGGAAGATAAAATAAGCAAGTATAGCCTGGGAGAAGTTGGGGATACCTCTGCACAGTGGGGTGGCCAAGAGTGTCCCTGAACTACAATGGAAGGAGGGTTAGCATAAGTGTTAAGGCGTTAACCTCACCTGTACATAGTACAGTGATTGATTCTGACCTCTGGCTATTGGTTAGGCTAATAGTGTAATATTTGCTTATGATTATTATAAAAACGTCCAACAAAAGATGAAAGTATCTATTTCGCCATGAGTGTTATACAGTTTGTTGGATAGAAATGACTTTTAAAACAAAGAGTGACTGCTGTGTCTTTGTGATAGACTAGCTGTCTGGACTCCATGATGAGAAGAATAGCAAGTAAACCTACTTTGGGAGAATGCGTGATCTAGCTAGAAAATGTTAACTGGCAAGGAAGTCAAGGAATGACAAGGAGAACAGCAATGCAGAAATAATGGTGGGATAAGGGGTTTAGATTTTGTGAGAGTTGTTAATTGGAGACTAAATGAAATCTGTTGTGAAGCAATATTTTCAAATGGATGATAAAGTGAGAGGGAGAGACTATGAGAGAGACAGTGAGACAGACTCCAAAATCAGTTCTGGTAAGTTTGTAACTGAGTGTAGGACAAGTACAGATAAGGTGAGAAAAAATAATGGCAAGTAAGGGATATAAATTATAGCAGAAAAGGAGACCATCTTTGAGGTTACAGAAATTAAAGTTACCATTATACCTACACTGGACACAGTGGGAAGAAGTTTGTTTGTCCCCCGGATATGCAGGCAAGTCAATAAAGTTAAGAACTTTTTTGTGCAGAAGTGCCTCCACAGATACTTTTACACCAAATACAGTGCAGAAAATATTTTTCATTGTTAATAATTGTTGGAGGTGTATAGAAAGGGAACTTGGGAACATACCTTTTGGAAGTGTACTGAACTAGGTCTCTTCAACCAGGTTTTGCAAAAATGCTTGAAATGCTCTCCTGACAGAGTACCCAAATAAAAAGTCTCTTTCTGTGATGCTGTGGGTAGGGGATGAAAATAGTCAGACACTGTCTTTGATTCTAATTGTAGACAGGCAATCACATGCAGATGGAAGTCTATGATCAAGACTGTACTCACAGAGATGATTAAACTATTAAAATGAGAATATCAGAATTATAAGATGGGAATATGCATGGTAAGTGTTGGCAGATGTATCTGAATAAATAGATTCCTTACTTGCAATGTATGGACAATTAGAATTCCAGCTACCTGACTTGCATAGTAATTA